>NC_047018.1:4398574-4707259 GCF_902652985.1 Pecten maximus | reverse complement strand
ATGTTCCGACATTACTCGTACCATTATTTAGTCTCATACTAACATCAGTCATGTTCCGACATTACTCGTACCATTATTTAGTCTCATACTAACATCAGTCATGTTCCGACATTACTCGTACCATTATTTAGTCTCATACTAACATCAGTCATGTTCCGACATTACTCGTACCATTATTTAGTCTCATACTAACATCAGTCATGTTCAGACATTACTCCTACCATTATTTAGTCTCATACTAACATCAGTCATGTTCCGACATTACTCCTACCATTATTTAGTCTCATACTAACATCAGTCATGTTCCGACATTACTCGTACCATTACTTAGTCTCATAGTAACATCAGTCATGTTCCGACATTACTCGTACCATTATTTAGTCTCATACTAACATCAGTCCTGTTCAGACATTACTCGTACCATTATTTAGTCTCATACTAACATCAGTCATGTTCCTACATTACTCCTACCATTATTTAGTCTCATACTAACATCAGTCATGTTCCGACATTACTCGTACCATTATTTAGTCTCATACTAACATCAGTCGTGTTTCTACATTACTCGTACCATTATTTAGTCTCATACTAACATCAGTCGTGTTTCTACATTACTCGTACCATTATTTAGTCTCATACTAACATCAGTCATGTTCAGACATTACTCGTACCATTATTTAGTCTCATACTAACATCAGTCATGTTCCGACATTACTCGTACCATTATTTAGTCTCATACTAACATCAGTCATGTTCCGACATTACTCGTACCATTATTTAGTCTCATACTAACATCAGTCGTGTTTCTACATTACTCGTACCATTATTTAGTCTCATACTAACATCAGTCGTGTTTCTACATTACTCGTACCATTATTTAGTCTCATACTAACATCAGTCGTGTTTCTACATTACTCGTACCATTATTTAGTCTCATACTAACATCAGTCGTGTTTCTACATTACTCGTACCATTATTTAGTCTCATACTAACATCAGTCATGTTCAGACATTACTCGTACCATTATTTAGTCTCATACTAACATCAGTCATGTTCCGACATTACTCGTACCATTATTTAGTCTCATACTAACATCAGTCATGTTCAGACATTACTCGTACCATTATTTAGTCTCATACTAACATCAGTCATGTTCCGACATTACTCGTACCATTATTTAGTCTCATACTAACATCAGACATGTTCCGACATTACTCCTACCATTATTTAGTCTCATACTAACCTCAGTCATGCTCCGACATTACTCGTACCATTATTTTGTCTCATACTAACATCAGTCATGCTCCGACATTACTCGTACCATTATTTAGTCTCATATTAACATCAGTCCTGTTCAGACATTACTCGTACCATTATTTAGTCTCATACTAACATCAGTCATGTTCAGACATTACTCGTACCATTATTTAGTCTCATATTAACATCAGTCCTGTTCCGACATTACTCGTACCATTATTTAGTCTCATACTAACATCAGTCATGCTCCGACATTACTCGTACCATTATTTTGTCTCATACTAACATCAGTCATGTTCAGACATTACTCCTACCATTATTTAGTCTCATACTAACATCAGTCCTGTTCAGACATTGCTCGTACCATTATTTAGTCTCATACTAACATCAGTCATGTTCCGACATTACTCGTACCATTATTTAGTCTCATACTAACATCAGTCTTGTTCCGACATTACTCGTACCATTATTTAGTCTCATACTAACATCAGTCATGTTCCGACATTACTCGTACCATTATTTAGTCTCATACTAACATCAGTCATGTTCCGACATTACTCGTACCATTATTTAGTCTCATACTAACATCAGTCCTGTTCCGACATTACTCGTACCATTATTTAGTCTCATACTAACATCAGTCATGTTCAGACATTACTCGTACCATTATTTAGTCTCATACTAACATCAGTCCTGTTCAGACATTACTCGTACCATTATTTAGTCTCATACTAACATCAGTCATGTTCAGACATTACTCGTACCATTATTTAGTCTCATACTAACATCAGTCATGTTCCGACATTACTCGTACCATTATTTAGTCTCATACTAACATCAGTCCTGTTCCGACATTACTAGTACCATTATTTAGTCTCATACTAACATCAGTCCTGTTCAGACATTACTCGTACCATTATTTAGTCTCATACTAACATCAGTCATGTTCAGACATTACTCGTACCATTATTTAGTCTCATGCTAACATCCGTCATGTTCCTACATTACTCGTACCATTATTTAGTCTCATATTAACATCAGTCCTGTTCAGACATTACTCGTACCATTATTTAGTCTCATACTAACATCAGTCGTGTTTCTACATTACTCGTACCATTATTTAGTCTCATACTAACATCAGTCATGTTCCTACATTACTCGTACCATTATTTAGTCTCATACTAACATCAGTCATGTTCCGACATCACTCGTACCATTATTTAGTCTCATACTAACATCAGTCATGTTCCTACATTACTCGTACCATTATTTAGTCTCATACTAACATCAGTCATGTTCCGACATCACTCCTACCATTATTTAGTCTCATACTAACATCAGTCATGTTCCGACATCACTCCTACCATTATTTAGTCTCATACTAACATCAGTCATGTTCCGACATCACTCCTACCATTATTTAGTCTCATACTAACATCAGTCATGTTCCGACATCACTCCTACCATTATTTAGTCTCATACTAACATCAGTCATGTTCCGACATCACTCCTACCATTATTTAGTCTCATACTAACATCAGTCATGTTCCGACATCACTCGTACCATTATTTAGTCTCATACTAACATCAGTCCTGTTCAGACATTACTCGTATCATTATTTAGTCTCATACTAACATCAGTCCTGTTCCGACATTACTCGTACCATCATTTAGTCTCATACTAACATCAGTCATGTTCAGACATTACTCGTACCATTATTTAGTCTCATACTAACATCAGTCATGTTCAGACATTACTCATACCATTATTTAGTTGCAATATTTTTGTGATGATATCAGTGCCAAGATAACCAGAGATAACACCAGTTCCGGGATAACATCAGTTCTGTGATGGCATACGTTCTTGGATGACATTCGTTCAGAAATGACATCAGTTCTGAGAAACATTAAGTTCTCGATGACATCAGTTGTGTGATTCCATCATTTCTAAGATGACATTAGTTCCATGATGACATCGGTTCTGAGATAACAACAGTGCCGAGATAACGTCAATTCTGCGATAGCATCAGTCTCGTTGTAGTGATTGTTATATGATTACATCCGAAATGTTGAGAGATCAGATATATCAGAATTTGGAAATATATAAGCCTGACATAGAACTAGATGATGATATGCGATGTTCTTGTAGCCTATACTCTTTTCTAGAGTTTCTCAGCTTGCAAACCAAAAACCAGCCGTTATCGTGCCTCGGCTGTATTTTGATAACGTTGTGGCAGATTGTTGTCGTATTTGAATTTCTATGTTAGAGTAACGTCGGTGTTGTGTCAAGTAGGATACGAGCATTCTTATGTATACTAGTATCTAGAATTACCCATTACTACTCATGCATGTAAGCATACAAGTCACTATCTTCTTATTTCAGTACATATATCGTGTGTTATAGGTTATTTCATTAAGAGATTAGTTCAAAGCTAGCACTAGGGCCCTGTTTATCAACAACCGACAAGCTCAGAACAACGAGGAATTTATAAAACCATTTACTAGAAAAGGAAGTAAGATGATGACATATTGGCGAAATATTGGACATAATAATGGAGCCCGACCACTAGCAGTCCGGATGTACTACAAAGAGGGGTGGATGACGGTGATTATGATTTATTAACCTGAACAGGACGTTCTGGTAAGTAAAAAGCGACAGTATATTTGCTGGTCTCTCATTAATCTCTCTATATATATCTTATTCCGTAGTATTATATATAAAGGTGATCCGACTACATTATTAACTTCATAAGAGGACAAAGCTTAATGTGTTGTCCCAAGTTCAAGTAATTATTAACAAGATACGCATTAAAAGAAATAATGTTTATCTGGCCACATATGGGTATATATTATGTTTACATCTTATTCTGAAGTATTGCTATACATGTACAAATAATATCGAACATCAAGCGTTACATGTTGATGTACGTTCTTGAAGTCTTTTCCGATTTTCCGATAAATTTGTTGAGTGATGAGTAAAACAGACTTTTAAGCTAACTGTTGATTGCTAGTCATAAACATAATGCTGCAATGTGTTTCGATTAGTTGAATCAAAGTCAGATGATCTCGATGTTATTATGTGCATATTTTTACGGCGTTAAATCTCCTTCATACGTCATAGTGGCTGACCACATACCAACATGTAATCCCCGCAAAATCTGCTGTTGTATTAATAGTCTCTCAATACCAACAAATAATTGCACCATAGACATGTGAGCATGATAGTTTACTGAAGAAAGCTGTTTATAGAACATTACAGTTGTCTCGTGTGTTACAGTTAATTAGTTTCTGTTTTAAGCTAACATCCTCATCTAATTTAAATTCCATACTCGTATGAATTGTTCATTATCAAACTTGCATACAAACTCTCAATGGACAAACTGTTTTGTGATCATCTATCGAAAGACCAAGACAGGGTATAAAAGGGGAACGACTTGGGAACATGACTAGAAATACATAGTTTAGCACCTCTCTTTCGAGGAATAGTTTCCTCGGAAATGGTATTATCTAGTGCAATATCTACCGACGTAATGCTCTCTGTTGGCCATAACGTGCTATCCTAAACACTACTACATGTAAACAGACACAAGCCGCAGTGAAGACCGATTCCCCCGAGACTTTGGTTTGTTCGTTAGTTCTGTTCATACAGGCACATCATATTCCTAAAATAACTGTCAGATCGCCGTATGATTAAAATTATCAGTGCTGCTGTTGATTTATCGACTTGATCCCTTTTCAATAGTTTCGCCATCTTAAGCGGATATGTGTATTGATATACAGTTACATGGTGATTTATAAAATAAGATAAGCCTTAATTACCACCAGCATGTTTCCTTTAAAAGATAAACAAAATCCGGGATATCCGGGATAACAGAAATTGGAGCCATGAAACACTATGTGATACACGTATGTTTGATTAAAATGAGAAAAAATTAACATCGATGGTGCCGTTGTATACGTTGAATACACACAGGCATTTCACGTTTGAAATACATCCTTTTAAGATTCATGATAACATGCGAGTCCGTCAAAATATATTACATGATGCTCGATAGAACTGTGAAACATACTTTCATGAATGTAATTGTTATGCAAGTTAATATTTAGAGCCATACTATAATAGACAAAAGATATTTCCCGAACCATACTTAAATACAAAACATATTTCAATTTTAACATCTTTACAAAATAGCATCTGGTGATATTCATGTATTGCATTTCTGACAACTTAACATTACTAGAATACGATACGTTGGAAAACTCTAGATAGGTTCTGACATTAGTGCTTACCGTGACAATGTCATTGTTTAATGTTCTAAACAATATACTTTGTAAACGGACCACTCACGAACCACTCTATCTTCTACCATTAATGTGCTGTATATGAGTAGGTTTGTGCTGGGTCACCTAATTGTGTAGTTATATCATAGCGGCATCACGGCACTGGTACCATCTCCTTGTTACCCAGTAAAACTAGATATTTTGATAATTTTGTAGTCACATTGTTCCTTGTATACACTTGATCCGTTCGATTTCAACGTGCTTTATTAGCAAATTATGTTAGGTCGTAAGGATCACAAAAACATCTTACACGATCAGTCATTGAAAAATTGAATTTTAGCCGATGATTTATATCCTGACCTTGAATTTGTGCCGCTATATTTCAATTGATGTTATCGATGTTTATCTGACAAAGTATGACTGTTACATCTCAATATACGCTTTACAGATGGTCTCTATCGCCTTTACTTCAATCAGTAGATGGGTGAGTGATGTGCATGATATAGAAGCCACATTCATGCCTACTTTAAACAACTATAATATTAACAGTTTATTGCTATTTATAACATTATATATTGTTGTTTAAATGAATGCTCTCCGCAAGGGATGCGAGTACTTATTACCGTTAACACATGTGACATAATTCACCTATCCATACACAGGATTGTACAAAAGACAACATATCACCAACAGTTAGTACAAACCTTTATCAACATCAATCAAGGTCAATCTTCCGTATACAGATTTTAGACGATAAACACCACATGTCGATGAGGAACATTCAGTTTGATAGAATGAAGCCAATTTCCCTTGATGTAAATATTGATAAAGCTTTAGCCCATTGAAATTCTCAACTAACATCCGACATTACTAAGGTAAAGGGGGTTGTAACTGAACAGCTGACTGTTCGTGTTGATTCTGTATATCTTCTGGGTGTATATCAAGTCTTTATTTCTAGCCAGGCGTGTTTGTCATATACCATTGATCCTTTAACTAATGTTATTATGATTTCACCAAATAGTACCCATATCTTTATCGATATGTTTTGGTTATCGTGATTTTGCGTGTTAATGTGTACACTGAACATGTACATGTATTATGGCCCTGTATCGATAAGGAATGTCTCGGGCCTATGCGGTAATTAAGATATATTTACATGTAATGGATAAGACCCCCAAATTAACAGAACTCGCCTGGATATCACAACGACTTACCTGGTAAGGATATCACATCCAAGACGACCAATCATTATAAGGATGTAGGATTTTTTTATCTGAAAAAAACCACCAAAAAATAAAAACCTAGATATTAGAATAAAAGGTAATTTCGGACGAACACATCAAAGGTCTATCGCAGATACCGCTATGATGCGTTTTCTGTTGTTTTTACAAACTGAATTCTGTTTACTATCTAAAGATTGATGATCGCTTCTATATATCTAAGGGACACGTTTTTTTGATACATGTAGTCATGTTAATGGAATAGTATTTGACAGAACGGTATTTATTAAGGGCAGATGTATCTAGCATCACTGACGAGTAATCGGTGAAGCTAACAGCTGTATGATGTATCTAACATCACTGACCAGTACTAGGTGGACTTAACAGCTGTATGATGTATCTAACATCACTGACCAGTACTAGGTGGACGTAACAGCTGTATGATGTATCTAACATCACTGACCAGTACTAGGTGGACGTAACAGCTGTATGATGTCTCTAACATCCGTGTTTCTTTTATCGAGTGCGATATTTAAACTTGCCATATTTTAAATGTGTGGAAGTGTTTGAAAATAGTTAGTCATGGAAATATCAGTTCAGTTGTGAAGCTATCGGCCGGTAGACACCTTTATATTAGCGATTAACATGTGATACTATTGGACAGAGATTTGTTTCGTGGTAGTCGGTATTCTAATGTCCGATCAGAATTTAGGCGACAATGACCTCTTATTTTGGAGTAAGATTAGATACCGATTACGTCATGACCCCATATCGTTAATTGTCTTTGAAAAGACGTCTTTTACAGCAAAGACGTATTTCATTAAAAGGTTATTATTGCTATATTAGAAATCTAATGTTTGACGTCATCATCTGACTGAATGTGGGTGCCTTAAATAGCTGTTTTCAGTTTTGGAAATAGATGAAAGTCTGATGGAACGAGATCAGGTGAGTAAGGCAGACGCTCAATCAATTCAAAGCCACAATCATGCATTGCAGCCATGGCAATGACAGACTTGTGAACAGTAGCATTGTCCTAATGGAATAACACACCTTTAGTGAGCTTTCAGCGGTGCTTAAGTTTCATATTTTCCCGTAACTTCTTCAAAAGTGAAGCATAGTATGTGTTATTGATTATTTGTCCCTTTTGGAGATAATCTATCAGCAGAATACCATCTGTATCCGAGGCCATAACCTTTCCAGCTGATTGAACAGTCCTTACCATCTTTGGCGGGGGAGAGCCATGGTGCTTCCATTGTTTCGATTACAGTTAGGCCTCTGGGGTAATATGATGGACCCATGTTTCATCCATAGTGACAAATCTCCGAAGAAAGTTGGCAGGATCCTCAAAATAGTTAAGATTAGCACGCGATAATGTGGCCTGGTGTGCTTCTGATCAACTGTCAAAAGTCTTGGTACCCATCGGGCCGAAAGCTTTCTCATTGCAAGATCCCCGGTCAGAATGGAATATACTCTTTCTTTTGAAATGCCAGCATCGCCATGCTTCCTTGTATTTAGTCTATGTTGAGTATATCGTCTTGCTAACTCGTATTGAGGTTCAGTTGAGTGGATCACCATGCTACCTTGTATTGAGGTTGAGTCGAGTGGATCGCCATGCTACCTTGTATTGAGGTTGAGTCGAGTGGATCGCCATGCTACCTTGTATTGAGGTTCAGTTGAGTGGATCACCATGCTACCTTGTATTGAGGTTCAGTTGAGTGGATCACCATGCTACCTTGTATTGAGGTTGAGTCGAGTGGATCGCCATGCTACCTTGTATTGAGGTTGAGTCGAGTGGATCGCCATGCTACCTTGTATTGAGGTTGAGTCGAGAGGATCGCCATGCTACCTTGTATTGAGGTTCAGTCGTTATTATATTAAACATTTTAAGCAATGGTTCTTGACTAGATTGTCATTTGTGGATATCATTTTATAAAGAATTAGTTGTCGGGGCGACGACAAAAACCATCAAAATTAAGTTAATAACCAACCAAATCCCTATTTTCTTTGTTTTTTCCGCCCTATCGATTTCCTAATCGTCAGGACTATTGTTGTTATACACATGAAATAGGAAAGTGAACGTCGTTCTTATCCATTGGGATAGCTAGAGTTTAGTATAAGGTATGATCCTGAGTGTAAGCAGAGAATGGGAAACGAAAGAGTAATTTATGCCATGTATTTTTATGTTGGTGTCATTTGGTCAGATTTAACCGTATTAAATGCATTTGCCACTAGAATAAATTGTATTTATGATTCAAACATGATATGAGCGGTAAAATCCTCCGCTACACCGGATCCTAGATTGTCATACACTTAAATAGCGTCGACAAAGAGAACGCCTAATATAAATCAACACGGACAACTTGATAGGGTTATAAGAGAACTGGAATAGGATAAAATATATGTACATATGAAAAATATTTTTAACACTATTTCATGTCCGTGTTTTCAAAGATAGTCAGATCGTCTGTAATAACAAGTCCGTGTTCGGACTAATTTTTCTACTTTTGATAGCGTACTTTGTTGCTTACTACATGTATCAGGGAAATAACACACGAGTAATTGTTACCTTAATACTGAATAAACACACGTTGATTCGTTCGCTTCTCTCATATAACAGTTCTTAAAACGAAAGGCTGTTCTAGAAATTGTGTTGTTTTCGTCTGTAAAGTAACAGATTGTTCTTTATCATTGTACACGTGTACATGTATACAAACCCGAAACGTGTAACATTGTAGAAAATGAATGTAAACAAACGAATCTAGATCCTATTCTATTTACATTTTACTGATGTTTCCATTTGGATAAATATTACATAATCATTTATGATTATAGATTGAGACTGATTGGATTTATCTTGATTTTATCGCCGAAAATCTATTTGAATGAAAAATGGTGAAATATTACTTTATATACAGACACATATGATTCTCGTCCACTGTAGCTATCTGTACATGTATCGGCTGAACTCTGACCTTGTGTGGGATGTAGTGATACACTCTGTAATGTTCTGCACGCTGTAATGGACGGGTACACTCTATTAAATACTGCAGAATCTGATATACCTCACGAACCAAATGCCCCGCAAATGAAGTAAATAACATGAATCTGGTTTTAGTAAAGCAATATAATTAATCGATACGTATGCCTTTTAAACAACATAAAACATCGTCGTTTTTTTATATAGGCAGTGTCCGCAAAATGAATTGGGGATGATCTTAAGATGTCGGTGATTTTTGTTATAACTACATACCTTGATAGGATCTAACAAAACTTGGCTATTTGATAATACAAACACACCATGGCCAGATTGTATTGAGCAAATCATATACCGGCACGTGCATTATAACCGGAAGCACGTGTAGACATTCTGCGAGTCTTTATTCGCTAACAAAACTTTGTACATGAATGTTGTAGTTAACGCCCTTCAATGCACTGGTCTGTTATGAGAATGGGAAGTAGCCATGCTGCACATTCAGTGGAAAGTCACGGAAAACCTTTGGACATCTCTGACATGTTATGTGTGGAGTAGATTTTTATTTTATTGGTTGGTAGTTCAAAGCGGCTACCCCGCTAGTTAAACGTTCTTCGACCATTTACTAATTGTAGTCCTGTATTGTATATGTAGACTGCTGGAGACGACTGGGGCCCTAAACACATATCCACTAATCGAATGTGACAGCACACGGACAGCTGTACAGTTTATAACCTTTCAGGAACGGAAAGGGGGAAAAGCATCGTCTTTCTTCCGGAAACCACAAACCATATCATCACTCTGATTTAACAAGTGAGTATCAATGTCATTAATGGAATATATGTAAATATAGAATATACAATGTAGTGTGCAGTGAAATCGTCACTTTTGAATGTAAATCTTGACAGACACTAATTATGAATCCACACCAAGTCAGAACCCTATTTCTCTTGTGGCAGGGTAATGTTAACACTATAATCAACTAAAGACTTCGTGTTCACATGACGCCGTGTTAAGTCCTGACCAGACAGTTTATATTGAGTGTAAACATTTACAACAATACACTTTTACCGTACTGTACGGTAACTATGTCATATAGCTCCTGTTAAAACATTCGTATTAGTTTGCAACGTCACTCCGTCAGTTTTACAATGTGTTGCTTGTTTTCGGAATCTCATTTCATATTATTTTCTTTATTTTGTTGGACTTCTTCTTACAAATTCATGTTAACTACTGCATTGTGTCTGCATTGCTCCTGGTTATTTCTAACATCGATGTTTCGTGGAATTACGGACAAATTACATCGATAAGACAACAATCGTCGGGTATTGGGTGTTTGCATTTTATGGTACTGCGAACTTTGGCTCAGGGTTGTCGGTGATATCGCATACAAACACACAACTAGATCAACTGTTAGCCTCAGTTGCGTGATAGTCAGATAAGCTATTAGCTTCAATGCCGAATAGTTTAGTGTGAAATTTCAGATTTCTATAATTCTATTCAACTTGACCAAATACAAATGATTTACCGGTATAATGCATTATTTGAAAGTGTTGTGCGTTTAGTGGTTTTCCTGTTTAACGTTTGATGTTAAAACTGATGGTGTTTGCTGTTTGGTGGTGTCATCTTGTCTGTTGTCTGTATTCCTACTGTCATCTTTTGTAAACTATACAATCATCATAATAACTGGTGTCCCGCATTATAAGCACCGACAAACACGATAATTGATACAGAATCCGATAGTCAAAATTATATCTTCATTAAAGAACACCTTTTTTGAAGGTTTCGACAAAAACGTAAATATTTATTGTGTAAATTTAGTCTTTCGTTTCATTTAGTATTTATAGAATTAGTATTGTTTGGTCACCGGTCTTTTTAATGATGAATTGCAAATATATTCAACTGCAGTCCCTCGTTTTATATAGTATATGATACAATGAAGATATTGCAAAGCATTATCAAAAGTCTTCTTATTTGTAGGGATCATATCCAAGTGAATAAATGAGTGGTGGGTCTTACGGTTATCACTGGGCAAACGTTATCTCTTTATCAAAGATTATAACGTAGTTATTGTAGATGTAAAATGTCGACTGTATATTAAGCTTTTTAACCAAGTATTGACTTTATGATGATATCATGTAAGCCGGACATATAAACTAATACAGGAGGCTCAAGTTTGATATAAGAATTGCCCATTCACTAAGGAAAGCGTAATTAACTCTAGCCCGGCCAACTATAATCGATTTTACCAACAGGTTCGTATTGCTTTCCAACAGGCTCAGCCAGCATGACCTATATATCTTATTTAATTAAAATCAGCGTTGTCAAATTAGAGCTGATAGATTAAATAAACGTGATGTTGACAGCCTCTAGTATTGTTTATACATTATACACGTTATCCTGCTGCTTTCATGACAAACATCTAAGATCGTAATTGATAAACAAAGATCAATATTGGGAATTGCTTGTGATTGATTTTTATGATGGAATGTACCGAGTCTCATTTCTGATACTTTCAAATTATCAATTCCTCTTTTAACTTTCAACACATTTGTCGGAATCGTTCTGGTACTGGAGTGGGTTGTTGGTGATCGAAAGATTTGAATTTCCCGTCGTAGTTGTACTGTGATGAATATATATGATATGTGTACAATCCACATCAATGTATGTAAATTTCGTCGCACAAAACTCGGACCAAACTGTGGGCGGCAGTGACATTTTCGGGTGACAAATTCCATACAACTGACTAAACATATTTTGTTTAAACGTAAATTGAATAAATGTCTAGATAATGCAAAGTTATTTTTATAGAAAATTCGAAGATTAAAAAGCAATTGAAAGGGTGGTCGAAAAGCCTTATTTCTATCAATATCACGATATCCGGACGACTCGATCAAAATCGATCACTTCTGAAACTTCACAACTAAACCAGACAAGCAGCCAAGTCCCTAAAGAAAGTGTGTTTCTGAGGCTTGTAGGGATAGTTCCGATTAATAAACATATGTAATCGGTACTTCCTATATACGAGGGGAAATAACAATGTTTTGAGGTTTGGGAAAAAAAGCATGTACACTCCTACTGAAAATAGGTTGGCAGAGGACAACAAGTGAAAACGGCGGGATGTAGCGTGGTAAGGTGTAATATTTCTATACTGTCAGTTTGATGTAGTGTGGTTTGATAGATGTAATATTACTATACTGACAGTTTAATGTAGTGAGGTTTGATAGATGTAATATTACTATACTGACAGTTTGATGTAGTGAGGTTTGATAGATGTAATATTACTATACTGACAGTTTAATGTAGTGAGGTTTGATAGGTGTATATTACTATACTGACAGTTTAATGTAGTGAGGTTTGATAGATGTAATATTACTATACTGCCAGATATAGATAATATAAAACAAACCTAGGGAAGGCAATCATTTGTACTATTACATATAAACATCACTATGGTACAACATTTGCGGTATGCTACTAGATGTATTGAAACCTAATATACAGAACTCACGCATTGCATATCGTGACAGAAAGCCATTGGATCATACCCTGGTATTCCTATACGTGGTAACTCCATAAAACTATATTAAACTAATAAAACCGTCATTCCATAATGATTATCTTGATATGTTTGAATATGTTGTGTGTATTTTGTACATCATTTGACATTGCAGATGGTAGAAACTCTTGGTGGACATTAGTCATCAAGGTTAGCATTGGCCTGTATGTCACGTTTTAATTCAGGTTGATAGTGACACGGTTCAAAATAAGCACATGTACTGGAAGCTCCTTTGAAATTCAATATTGAAAGTTAACTATTTAACACTTTCGCTATTGCACTTCCCCGTTCAGACTTTGATAAGTCTTTCGACCTATTTTCAGGTTTTTCCGTCACTTCATATGTATTAACAATTTTGGCGCCATCAATGACGAGTCCTAAAAGGACAATGCAGCTGTTTGATGTCCCTTACATCACTGACGAGACCGAAAAGGACATAGTAGTTGCTTGATTCCCCTTACATCACGGATGAGTCCTAGAAGGACAATAGCTGTATCAGTTTGAGCACCACTGTGTCCAACTCTTAATTTATATTGGTATATGTTAATTTCATGTTTGTTTTTCGAACAAGCCTTGTTAAAACATCACTAGACAATCATGCTAGTATTAGGAGACAATGTTCCATACCAGGAATTAGATTAAATGTCCTGACACAAAACTCCTTACTACATAAATTGGTGATCCTCGTTAGATAATACTCACATATTGCACAGTTGTGGTAAGGGCTATGATCAAAAGACTATGCTACAAGTTTCCTGATCATGTGACACTCTGGACGACGTTTTTTTATGGACCCAGTAGATAAAATATGCTGTTTTAGTTCATTTATGTTGACAGCACATACAATAGCTGGTGCCATTACTCAATACTTTCGTTTGAACGTGTACTGTTCCCTAGCGTTAAATCCTAATTGATGATAAGAATACAAGTTCATATAACACTTGTCATTTATGTATTGATAACATGAATATATGGTATTCATTAACTGGAACGTCTATCTACTGATTGCTTAAATATATGTTCATTGGTCGTCTCCAAAACGTCTCTTACATCTGTATGACCAATCTGAAGTTTTACCACGCTGATAACATTTATAGCATCAACTTATTTATGTACATTTTATACAGTGCTTATATCCACTCACGACTAAAATCTTGATGTCATTCCTTAGTCATAACTCCAAGTAACTATGACTCTTCTGTGTGGTCTTTGTGTATTTTAAGTGTATATGATTTTTGACAAACTTTCTCAGACTTTTTTTAGAGCTCCACATTCCTTATTAATTTGCATACCAGGGCAAGGACCGGTATCAAGTGTCGCGAAAGAATGTTTAAAACAACTGCAGGCAATGTGAAAGGTCTGTCTGTCACGGTGTACACTAGTCATAATCAATCGGTAAGCATTGCTTTACAAAATACTTTAAATGCAATGTTGCAGTTGATATTGCTTTGTTTATTAACCAGTCGGAGGGAGTGAGACTTTAAACACAGATGTGTAATGAAAGTTAAAAGTACAGAAGACATTTAAGTAAAAAACTGCTTTCCGGTGCGTATTACAGACAATGAAAACGCTCACTGCATTGCAGGTAAATAACAGGAACCGCGCTAACAGCATTGTTTCTTTAGAATCCATATGAGGATATCCATGGTAACTTCAAGGCAGAGCATATGTTAAATTGTTTGATCAATCAAAATTACTATCTTTTTTTTTTTTTGCAAATACAACAAGCCGTAAAATTTACATTTGCACATTTGCAAGCCGGTGACCTCTATTTCCATATCTAAAATCTATACATGTATGTTCTTAAACCCTAAACAGTCCTTTATACTTCCGGTATCATCTCAACCTACTTTCAACACAGATGATCTCCCTGTCCCCTTGCGGACCTCTCCCACTGTGAATGGAATTCGTAAATGCCCCTGAATCTGTTGACTTTGTTTTCTTCGTTAATATGTTTTCCTTTGTTATTCCTTGTTTAATTTTCTTTGTATTCTTCAGTTCCGTTTTTATCAGGTGTACAGACAGAAAATAAACCCATCATCTCTTTCACATCCTTCCCTTAATCTGCTCCTTTGCTTTCCTTCTTTCCAAAAAGATAAATGTTGCTTTCTCATCTAATTCCGTTTTTCATTTTATGTATTTTTCCATGATTGTACTGTGATCATGCTCTGTTTTACCTTCCTGTTTGTACTAGAAACAAATTTCACGTCATATTCTTTGTACTACACTTTGTAGAAACAAATTTCACATCATAACCCCTTTCCTGATGTAAGAGTGGGGGAATTGTTAGTAGCTGTATGATTTATTCAAATAACCTCTTCAATAAAACCTGAATAAATTCATATTTACCCACATTAGAATACATTAGAAAAATTAAATGTATTTTGTTAGAAATGCTTAGACTACACACCAAACTCATGCTTCCATAATTCCATAATATAGGGAAAATCTTTTTCATTTAAGTGAAATAGAACATAATACAAAGTACAAAAAGAAGTCTATTGATCACTTAAGTGAAATAAATTTCAAGCATATTTTATCTTAAGAGGAAATGGGATTAAATGTTAAAACGGCTTGCCATAGACAGCCCTCTTTGTGATCTGTCTATGGCGACTGGTATTTTTGTAATCTGCCTGTGACGACTGCCATGTCCCCCATCTACCTGTGACGACTTGCCTGTCAGTACTCTACCTGTGATGACTGGTCTGCCTGTAGTCTACCTGTGACGACTGGTCAGTTTGTAATCTGCCTGTGTCGACTGGTCTGTTTGTAATCAGCTTGTGACGACTGGTCTGTTTGTAATCTGTTTGTGACGACTGGTCTGTTTGTAATCAGCTTGTGACGACTGGTCTGTTTGTAATCTGTTTGTGACGACTGGTCTGTTTGTAATCTGCCGGTGACGACTGGTCTGTTTGTAATCTGCTTGTGACGACTGGTCTGTTTGTAATCTGTTTGTGACGACTGGTTTGTTTGTAATCTGCTTGTGACGACTGGTCTGATTGTAATCTGCCAGTGACGACTGGTCTGTTTGTAATCTGTTTGTGACGACTGGTCTGTTTGTAATCTGTTTGTGACGACTGGTCTGTTTGTAATCTGTTTGTGACGACTGGTCTGTTTGTAATCTGCCTGTGACGACTGGTCTGTTTGTGATCTGCCTTTACCGACTGCTGTTGTTGTGTATCTTTGTACTTAGAGAGCTACTTCCTCTAAGATCCTCGGCGATTGGTTCTTCTTTTCTTTTATTGCCGCCGCTAAACTCCTTATTCTGTCTACGTATCTTAGTATCAGCTCTTTACATATCCTCCAGGATCCCATCCTCTCCTATTTCCAAGCATTTTGTACAAAATAGGCATCTACTCTTTGAAACGCCGGTAGTTCTATGTGTGGTCTTGTCCACCTCCTGATTAACTTTGTTTCGAAAACGAAATCTGATTGAAATGACGGTAAAGTGACGCTTTCAAAATCTGTAATATTATTAGTTTTAAATAGCATTTAAGCATGGAATTGTGCCTTAACATATTTTTGGATGTTGTTTGTCTACAAAATGTCTGAAAAACAATCTTATGAATAAGAATAAGGAAGTTTGATTGGTATGCGAAAGAACGTTCCGTCTGTCTTCAAACCGAGGGATTAGCACAAGTTTACATGCGAAGTGATACAAGTGCGTACATTAGGTTACACAATGTCAGGAAGCATTAATACAACAAACGGTGTGTATTATTCTTTATCGAAGTTACGAATCCCCACTATAATTATTTCCCCTGGGGGTTATGATGGTCGCTGAGTCGCGGTTTCGCTATTCTATAAGAAATTTTATGCTAAACTGAAAATTGCTTCATAGCGCAATAGCCACCATTTATGATTTTTGTAGTAAAAAGAGGCAGTTGTTTCCAAAACGTATCAATACAACTCAAACGGAATAACCGAGTACGCATCAGTATGACAATTGAATGAAATTGAATTTAAATCAATTGAATTCAATGTAATTATAATACACACCTCTTATGTAATGGTTGTGATTACACTAACAACGCGTTAATCAAAATGCGAGTTCCTTAAATCGAAAGTCACATCTAACATGTCGTCTCAGGAAAGGGTAAATCTACCGACCTAGACAAAGTGTCCGCTGTCAAAACTTGGCCAGCTTCTAGTAATTTATAGGAGCGACGTCAGTTTTTAGGACTTAGTGGATACTATCGGCGGTTTGTAAAAGAATATACTAAAATAGTGAAACCACTTAACTTACTTCTTCAGAGTCATGACTTGACTGAGAAAGCAAACTAGCCTAGTAGATCTGCAAAGTCTAACAATGCTAGTATTGCTAAGTCTAAAGCAAACAAGAACGCACAAAAGTTGAAGTGGACTTGGGGCTAGGCTCAACAGACAGCGCTTGACACTGTAAAAGAGAAGTAGATAAGCCCTCCGGTACTTGCATATGCGACTATGCCAAGCCCTTTATGTCGGAGACTGAGACAAAGTGAGCGCAACTAGCCAGCTCATAAGCTTGAATTTTTGGCACTGAAATGGGCGGTGACTGATTAATTCCATGATTGCCTGCATGGTAACACTTTTGAGGTGGTCACGGTAATAATCCCCTAACGTACGTGCTAAGTAAGGCTAAGTTGGATGCCACCAGTCATAGGTGGGTTGCTGTTCTAGCTAACTGCAACTTAACATTGACATATCGAGCTTCGAACGTATTTGTTTGTGACTCTGTTGTTGTCTAGGTAGTATGCCATTCAGCAACTGTTGTACCTCCACTGTTTGACAGTATAGCTAGGCAAAATGGATTATCTCCTCATATGGCCTGAGCTCAAAAGAGTGGCAAGAACAACATCAGAGGGATAAGATATTGACAGGGTAATATGCTGACAAGTGGGAACAGGAACCCTGTCGGGTCATTCGTATACCCAATAGTGATAGTCCTGTATATGAAGTACAGCTGGATACCGAAAAGGGCCGTAAACGGACCTTATACCGAAATATGCTGATGTATTTCATGCTATGTCAATGCATGTCCCCTTGAGGAGACTTGCCGCAAAGCAAAGTCAATTAGGCCTGTTCTCTTACCAGCTCACATTGACAACATCTCTGAATCAGAGAGTTCTTCAGACTCTGATACTGAAAGACAACATGTTAGGCTACAGAGAACCAGGATGCGACCTGCTATGAGAAATGCCCAGGGGAAACTGACCACTCCTATTATTGAACCATCTAACAAAACAGTTACACCATATGAGGTAACTGATGGGGACCCAATGCACTGTGAGGTGAGAACTGCGAGTGATATAAGGGATCCGACAGAACCAGGTCAAGATGACACCGGGGTTAGCTCCCATAGGGAACAACCTCCACCTAGCCAACCTGAAATAAGACAGTCAAACAGGACTCGGAAACAGCCGGATCGATATGGTCAGTGGGTATTCTCTCAGCAGGCTGGGCGGTTGAGATCTGATAAAGATGAAAAGTTTGTCTAATGTGATCCATGTTATCTAGATATTATCTTAAGTGATTTTAATAATGTGTTGTGACAAGAGACCAGGTATTTACAACCTCAATGTAGGTAGGGCTCCCTAACCACATTAGATGTAATATACAATTACTTGTAAAGTTAGTCATCTTTGCTTGTTTTTTATTGATAATTGTTTTAACTAGCAGGTCAGTTTACTTTGGTTACTTCTAGAGTATTAGTCTTGAGCTTTCAGAGATATAGTAGGATTGGCAAGTTTAGATCTTATGATTTATTATATAGTGGTATTACACAATATATAACGAACGTTTATAGTTTAAGATATATAACCAGACTGTGAATTCTACACTATTGGGTGATTACATTTAGCAGGATATGGAAAAAATGGGTATTATTATGGAAATAATACACACTCCCTGGCAAATACGTATACTTATACGTTTTCCATATTCGTATCCTGCTAGTTGTAATCACCCAGAGTCAAGTGTCATTCAAGAAAGGCGGATATGTAACAGGATGTACTCACTCATCCTTGAATATCTCAATGCTCAAACCACCCTTGATGTCATAATCATGCGCACCCGTATCCTCTCATTACACTCTGCATTGTGCTGTCTTCAGGTAAGGACGTACCTTTCAGGCCTCTGGTAAGTTTCATCCATATACCATAGTAATTGTACAACAGCATAATATATAGTACAATATAATGTAATAGTTAATCATATATGTATATATAAACATATTAATACCGAATCGTTAAAGTACGAAACTACGTCAATATATGTACATTTTAGTTTCGTACTTTATACAATCGTGATGTTATATTTATACTGTCTTATACCCCAGGCTTTTCCCAGGAATAAAGGACCAGACCAATCGAAATCGTGTTGTGTGAGCAACGGTGTTACAATTATAATAAGTATATCTGATCAAACTGGTACAGGTTGATATATAAATAAACGTTTTATTATATGAAATACATTTTACAGGGAGAGATCAATTTTGAAACTGCGGGCGTAACCACGTGTTCTAAATAAACGCTTAGCTTTCCCACATCCTCGGACATTTGATCAAGTATTAACATTTTGCTAATTTGATACTAGACACAAACCTTGATATTGGTGTATTATTTTTTCACTGTAACTAAGGTGTTCCCAAACTCATCATTTTCCACATCGCTGCAAAACCTCTACGACATTCTAACTTGTCTTCCTACGTGCAAAAGTATTTATATTTAACACCGCTTAAAAGTAAGTGCTTCTGAAAAACCAACTATTTTGACGCAGCCATTTTAATTTAAATAGATAGGCGCAATGATGAAGGCATTATGCGTGAAATAGAAATCCATTTGCATACCTAAATCATAAAAAAGAAAACGGCAATTACAAAATTCGCTACAATAAGATCAAAACAAATGTACAACGTATCATTTAGGATCGCTAAGATATAGTACAGTTAGGATCGCTAAGATATAGTACATTTAGGACCGCTAAGATATAGTACATTTAGGATCGCTAAGATATACTACAGTTAGGATCGCTAAGATATAGTACATTTAGGATCGCTAAGATATAGTACAGTTAGGATCGCTAAGATATAGTACATTTAGGACCGCTAAGATATAGTACATTTAGGACCGCTAAGATATAGTACAGTTAGGATCGCTAAGATATAGTACATTTAGGATCGCTAAGATAAAGTACAGTTAGGATCGCTAAGATATAGTACATTTAGGATCGCTAAGATATAGTACAGTTAGGATCGCTAAGATATAGTACATTTAGGATCGCTAAGATATAGTACATTTAGGACCGCTAAGATATAGTACAGTTAGGATCGCTTAGATATAGTACAGTTAGGATCGCTAAGATATAGTACATTTAGGATCGCTAAGATATAGTACATTTAGGATCGCTAAGATATAGTACAGTTAGGACCGCTAAGATATAATACAGTTAGGACCGCTAAGATATAGTACATTTAGGATCGCTAAGATATAGTACATTGAGGATCGCTAAGATATAGTACATTTAGGATCGCTAAGATATAGTACAGTTAGGATCGCTAAGATATAGTACAGTTAGGATCGCTAAGATATAGTACAGTTAGGACCGCTAAGATATAGTACATTTAGGATCGCTAAGATATAGTACATTTAGGATTGCTAAGATATAATACATTTAGGATCGCTAAGATATAGTACATTTAGGATCGCTAAGATATAGTACATTTAGGATCCCTAAGGTATAGTACAGTTAGGATCGCTAAGATATAGTACATTTAGGACCGCTAAGATATAGTACAGTTAGGACCGCTAAGATATAGTATAGTTAGGATCGCTAAGATATAGTACAGTTAGGATCGCTAAGATATAGTACAGTTAGTATCGCTAAGATATAGTACATTGAGGATCGCTAAGATATAGTACATGTAGGATCGCTAAGATATAGTACATTTAGGATCGCTAAGATATAGTATAGTTAGGATCGCTAAGATATAGTACATTTAGGATCGCTAAGATATAGTACATTTAGGATCGCTAAGATATATAATACAGTTAGGATCGCTAAGATATAGTACATTTAGGATTGCTAAGATATAGTACAGTAAGGATCGCTAAGATATAGTACAGTTAGGATCGCTAAGATATAGTACATTTAGGATCGCTAAGATATAGCACAGTTAGGACCGCTAAGATATAGTACATTTAGGATCGCTAAGATATAGTACATTTAGGACCGCTAAGATATAGTACATTTAGGACCGCTAAGATATAGTACAGTTAGGATCGCTAAGATATAGTACAGTTAGGATCGCTAAGATATAGTACAGTTAAGACCGCTAAGATATTATACATTTAGGATCGCTAAGATATAGTACAGTTAGGTTCGCTAAGATATAGTACAGTTAGGATCGCTAAGATATAGTACATTTAGGATCGCTAAGATATAGTACAGTAAGGATCGCTAAGATATAGTACAGTTAGGATCGCTATGATATAGTACATTTAGGATCGCTAAGATATCGTACAGTTAGGATCGCTAAGATATAATACATTTAGGATCGCTAAGATATAGTACATTTAGGACCGCTAGAGTACCGCTGTGAGCTTTATATCTGCTAGTACATATTGAGCTATTGTAAATATTTTCTAC
This sequence comes from Pecten maximus, assembly GCF_902652985.1. NCBI lineage: Eukaryota > Metazoa > Mollusca > Bivalvia > Pectinida > Pectinidae > Pecten > Pecten maximus. The sequence continues at coordinate 4,685,346 of NC_047018.1, read as the reverse complement.
ATTCACCTTTGACAAACCATGTGTTAGTCCAACATGCAATACACAGATGCTTTCTACATATCGGTATTAAATGGCTTAATTAATGAGACATCAACAAAATACCGACTTATAGATGGAATCGTAATTCTAAAATCGATTAAATAAATGGAAATCTGAACAAATAATCATCAGAAGATTAACCAACCTCACACAGTCAGCATTGCAAAGCATCACCTACGTGATAAGAGCCTATCTCAGGACTCATTAGGGTCGCAATCCTATCACTCAACTCGTGATTTTGGAACATAAAAACTGCTAGGAGAAATAATGGAGATTGACAGACGAGCTGCTGTGTAAGTGGCATAGGGTTGCGTTTTTGTACTCTCAGCTTGTAACACCAAAGCTGAAATATATTGTCTCACCTCCAATAGACAAGTCTGCTTATCATTGTTGATCGTTTACAGCATTACAGAAACAAAATAGACCAAGATCTTGTCAGTACGGCATCAGTCGATAATGTTAACATCTATAGATATATAGGTCAATGATATCAATCTGTTTAGATATAGGTTAATGACAGCATGTATATAGATATATAGGTCAATGATATAAATATGTTTAGATGTAGGTCAATAACTTAATCTATATAGATATATAGGTAAATGACATAAATATGTTTAGATGTAGGTCAATGACAACAATGTATATAGATATATAGGTCAATGATATAAATCTGTTTAGATGTAGGTCAATAACATTAATCTATATAGATGTATAGGTCAACGATATAAATCTGTTGATGTAGGTGAATGACATTAATCTATATCGATTTATAGGTCATTGATATAAATATGTTTAGATGTAGGTCATTGACAGTAATCTATATAGATATATAGGTCAATGATTTTAACCTAATATAATATAAAGATTGGCCAATGATATAAATTTGCTTAGATATATAGGTAAATGGTATAAATCTGTTTGGATATATAGGTCCATGACATACATCTGTTTAGATGTATATGTCAATAGTTTTAACCTAATATTATATATAGATAGATCGGTGATTTAAGTACACATCTGAACAAATGTTGATTATGTTTTCTGACTGAAAATGAAAGACGAACTTCCAGTGCACAAGGAAAAGTATAAGCTATATTGGTCCAGGAATATCAAGAATTCGCTATTTCTCTGCAAATATGTTTTGCACGTGAAATGTTCAAATTAATACACTTCGGCTGTTATTACGTACATACCTTAATCTGTTAGAGTGCCAATTATCTATAACCATAATATCTATCTTTTTGTCTCCTTTTAGTGTCAAATGATGTTATGTATATATATGTGTATAATTTATCATTCATTGATAAGTTACCTTTAAACAAAATTACCTTCCGATTAAATTGACTCGGTTATTCTGTCCTGATTTATGGCCCGTTATACCAGGCTCCGATTTTCTCTCAATGTCCTTACCACTGTGATCTGTATGGACCCCATAATGATATCATCCCAACCGATTAAAAGTACGGTCGTCTTGGCATATACCCACCGGTAGGTTAAATGAATAATTACGGTATGACTGGGAGACCCCCCGGGACAGCCCACCACCTCGGTCATTAGCCTTAATTTAATAGATGTTACAACACTAATAGAGAATTCCTGAATTAACATCAGAATGTACCAGTTATCAATCATCATGCATGATTCACAGCGACTTTCATTACCAATTCAATCGGTAATACAAAAAACATATTTCTCTAGCCGATGTGGCTTAATGAGTGTATTAGCGGTTATTTAGAGGTGCTAGATGGTGGAGAGTGTTTTTAGTTTTACTCCATTAGACTTGGAATGTCTGTGATAGTCGCGAGTTTTCTGTATCTATCCGGAGTCAACATTTCCATTTAACAACAAGTACAAGGTAGGGTACAAGGTAGGGTACAAGGTGGGGTACAAGGTAGGGTACAAGGTGGGGTACAAGGTGGGGTACAAGGTGAGGTACAAGGTGGGGTACAAGGTGGGGTACAAGGTAGGGTACAAGGTAGGGTACAAGGTAGGGTACAAGGTGGGGTACAAGGTGAGGTACAAGGTAGGGTACAAGGTGGGGTACAAGGTGGGGTACAAGGTGAGGTACAAGGTGAGGTACAAGGTGGGGTACAAGGTAGGGTACAAGGTGGGGTACAAGGTAGGGTACAAGGTGGGGTACAAGGTAGGGTACAAGGTAGGGTACAAGATGGGTACAAGGTAGGGTACAAGGTGGGGTACAAGGTGGGGTACAAGGTGGGGTACAAGGTAGGGTACAAGGTAGGGTACAAGATGGGGTACAAGATTGGGTACAAGGTAGGGTACAAGGTGGGGTACAAGGTAGGGAACAAGGTGGGGTACAAGGTAGGGTACAAGGTGAGGTACAAGGTAGGGTACAAGGTGAGGTACAAGGTGGTACAAGATGGGGTACAAGATTGGGTACAAGGTAGGGTACAAGGTGGGGTACATGGGAGAACAAGGTGGGTACAAGGTGGGTACAGGTGAGTACAAGGTAGGGTACAAGGGGCAGTGGGTACAAGGTAGGGTACAAGTGAGGTACAAGGTAGTACAGTAGGTACAGGTAGTGGTACAGTAGGTACAGGGAGGACAAAGTGTACAAGGTGGTACAGAGGGTACAAAGGTAACATGGGGACAGTAGGTACAGAGGTACAAGGTAGGACAGTAGGACAGAGGGTCAGGTTAAAGTAGGTACAAGTAGGGCAGTAGGTACAAGTAGGTACGTAGGTACATTAGGTACAGAGGTACAGTAGGACAGTAGGTCAGACAGGCAGTGTACAGAGGTACAGTAAGTACAAGGATACAAGTCATGTACAGTAGGGACAGTGGTACAGGTAGGTACAGTGGGTACAAGGTAAAGAAGGTTACAGTGGTACAAGGTGGGGTACAGTAGATACAGGGGTACAGTGGTACAATGGACAGTAGGTACAAGTGGGTACAAGGGAGTACAAGTGGTACATGGGGTAAGTACAGTAGGTACAGGTGGGTACAGGTGGGTACAAGTAGGTACAAGGTACAGTGGGTACAAGTAGGTACAGTAGGTACAAGGTAGGGTACAGTAGGACAGGTAGATAAAGGTAGGTACAAGGTAGGTACAGGTGGGTACAGGTACAGGGTACAGTGGTACAAGTAGGTACAAGTAGGTAGGTTACAGTAGGTACAAGTAGAGTACAAGTAGGTACAGTAGGTACAAGGGGGTACAGTAGGTACAAGGTAGGTACAGGGTACAAGGTAGGGTAAAGGTAGGGTACAGTAGGTACAGGTAGGGTACAAGAGGTAGGACAGGTGGTACAGTAGGTACAAGGTATAGTACAGGTCAGGGTACAAGGTTGGGTACACGGTGCGGTACAGAGGTAGGGTAAACGGTGAGGTACAAGTTAGGGTACAAGGTGGGGTAACAATGTGAGGTAACAAGGTGGTGGTACGAGGTGGGGTTACAAGGTTGGGATACATGAAGGTAGGGTACAAAGGATGGGTTACAAGGGGAGGGTAACAAGGTGTGGTAACAAGGTGAAGGTACAAGGTGGGGTACCAGGTGAGGTACAAGGTGGGGTACAAGGTTGGGTACAAGGTGGTCCAATGTGGGTACAAGGTAGGGTACAAGGTGAGGTACAAGCTAGAGTACAGTGTAGGGTACAAGGTGGGGTACAAGGTAGAGTACAAGGTGGGGTACAAGGTGAGGTACAAGGTAGGGTACAAGTGTGTGGTAGCAATGTAGTTACAAGTGGTTTACAAGGTGAGGTAACAAGGTGTGGTACAATGTGAGGTACAATGTGGGGTACAAGTGGGGTACAAGTTAGGTAACGGTTTGGTGTACAAGTAGGGTACATGTGAGGGTAGCCAGTGGAAACAAGTTGGGGTCAGGTAGGGTACATGTTTGGGTACAAGGTGAGGTCCAGGTGGGCAACAAGGTGGGGTAACAAGGTAGTGTACCAGGTGGGGTCCAAGGTGAGGTACAAGGTGGGTACCAGGTGGGTACAAGGTAGGTACAAGGTAGGTACAGTGGGGTACCATGTAGGGTCAGGTTAGGTACCAGGTGGAACAAGGTGGGGTAACAAGGTAGGGTACAAGGTGGGGTTACAGGTGATGTAAAGGTGGGTACAATGTGGGGTACAAGGTAGGTACAGGTGGGGTACAAGGTAATGGTCCAAGGTGGAGGTACCAGGTGGGCACACGGTGGGGTACAAGGTAGGGTACAAGGTAGGGTACAAGGTGGGGTACAAGGTGGGTACAAGGTAGGGTACAAGGTAGGGTACAAGGTGGGGTACAAGGTAGGGTACAAGGTGGGGTACAAGGTGGGATACAAGGTAGGGTACAAGGTAGGGTACAAGCTAGAGTACAAGGTAGGGTACAAGGTGGGGTACAAGGTGGGTACAAGGTAGGGTACAAGGTGAGGTACAAGGTGAGGTTCAAGGTGAGGTACAAGGTGAGGTACAAGGTGAGGGTACAAGGTGGGGTACAAGGTAGAGTACAAGGTGGGGTACAAGGTGGGGTACAAGGTGAGGTACAAGGTGGGGTACAAGGTAGAGTACAAGGTAGAGTACAAGGTAGAGTACAAGGTAGGGTACAAGGTAGGGTACAAGGTAGGGTACAAGGTAGGGTACAAGGTAGAGTACAAGGTGAGTACAAGGTGGGGTACAAGGTGAGGGTACAAGGTGGGGTACAAGGTAGGGTCAAGGTTGTGTTACAAGGTAGGGTTACAAGGTATAGTCAAGGGGGGTACAAGGTAGGGGACAGGTAGAGTACAAGGGTGAGGTACAGGTGGGTACAAGTAGGGTACAATGTGAGGTAGACAAATGTAGTGTACAGGTAGAGTACAAGGTAGAGTACAAGGTAGGGTACAAGGTGGGGTAGCCAGGTAGAGACAAGGTAGGGTAACAAGGTGGGTACAAGTATGGGACGTAAGGTAGTACAAAGTAGGGTAAAGTAGAGTAACAAGGTATAGTACAATGTGAGGTACAAGGTTAGTCGGTACAAGGTAGGTACAAGGTGGGTACACGGGAGTACAAAGGTAGTGGTCACAAGGTATAGTACAGTGAGGTACAAGGTGTGGTACAAGGTTGGTGTACAAGTGTATAGTACAGGTCATCAGTACAAGGTAAGATAACAGGTGAGTACAAGGTGAGGTACAAGGTGAGGTACAAGGTGAGGTACACAGGTGGGGTACAGAGGTGAGGTACAAGGTTATGTAGCACATTTGCTTTACAAGGTAGATTACACAAGGTATAGTACAAGTTGAGGTACAATGTTGTTACAAGAGGGTTACAGTTGAGTACAAGTTGAAGTACAAGGTGGGTTACAATGTGGTGTACAAGGTAGAGTACAAGTTAGGTACAAAGGTAGGGACAGGTGAGGTACAAGGTAGGGTACAAGGTGAGGTACAAGGTAGGGTACAAGGTAGAGTACAAGGTGAGGTACAAGGTGGGGTACAAGGTGGGGTACAAGGTAGAGTACAAGGTAGAGTACAAGGTAGAGTACAAGGTGAGGTACAAGGTGGGGTACAAGGTAGGTACAAGGTGAGGTACAAGGTGGGGTACAACTGTTGCGTACAAGGTGGGTACAAAGGTGAGGTCACAAGGTAAGGTACAGGTAGAGTACAAGGTTAGGTACAAGGTGGGTACAAGGAGGGGATAACAAGTAGGGTACAAGGTGGGGACAGGTGGGGTACAAGGTGAGGTACAAGGTGGGGTACAAGGTAGGGTACAAGGTAGAGTACAAGGTAGGGTACAAGGTAGGGTACAAGGTAGAGTACAAGGTAGAGTACAAGGTAGAGTACAAGGTAGGGTACAAGGTAGGGTACAAGGTGGGGTACAAGGTAGGGTACAAGGTAGAGTACAAGGTAGAGTACAAGGTAGGGTACAAGGTAGGGTACAAGGTAGAGTACAAGGTAGAGTACAAGGTGGGGTACAAGGTGAGGTACAAGGTAAGGTACAAGGTGAGGTACAAGGTGGGGTACAAGGTAGGGTACAAGGTGGGGTACAAGGTAAGGTACAAGGTAGAGTACAAGGTGGGGTACAAGGTGGGGTACAAGGTAGGGTACAAGGTGGGGTACAAGGTAGGGTACAAGGTGGGGTACAAGGTAGGGTACAAGGTAGGGTACAAGGTAGGGTACAAGGTAGGGTACAAGGTGGGTACAAGGTAGGGTACAAGGTAGGGTACAAGGTAGGGTACAAGCTAGGGTACAAGGTAGAGTACAAGGTGGGGTTACAAGGGTAGGGTAACACAGGTGGGGTCACAAAGGTAAGGTACAAAGGTAGAGTACAAGGTGTGGGGTAGCACAGGTGAGGTCCAGGTTGTGAAACAAGGTAGGAGTAACAGGTGGGGTACAAGGTATGGGTACCAGGTGGGGTACAAGGTAGGGTACAAGGTAGGGTACAAGGTAGGGTACAAGGTGGGGTACAAGGTAGGGTACAAGGTAGGGTACAAGGTAGAGTACAAGGTGGGGTACAAGGTAGGGTACAAGGTAGGGTACAAGGTAGGGTACAAGGTAGGGTACAAGGTAGGGTACAAGGTAGGGTACAAGGTGGGGTACAAGGTAGGGTACACACAAGGTAGGGGTGTACAAAGTAGGTACACAGTGTAGGGTACAATGTAAGGGTACAAGGTAGGGTCCAAGGTTTGGGGTACCAGGTGGGGTACAGGTGAAGTCCAGTCAGGGTACAAGAGTGGGGGAACAAGTTAGGGGTCAGCGCAGGTAGGGTAAAGCAAGGGTTGGGTACAGGTGGGGTACATGTAGGGTACAAGGTGGGGTACAATGTTAGGTACCAGGTGGGGGTACAATGTGGCGTAACAAAGGTGGTACAAGGTGAATACGAGGCAGGTACACAGGTGGGGTACAGGTGGGTTACCCAGTGAAGACACGGCATGGTACAAGGTTGGGTGTACAGGTAGGGTACCAGTAGGGGTACAAGGTTGGGTACACGTGGGGTACAAGGTAGGTACAAATGTGGGGTACAATGTGGGTCCCAGGTGTGGGGGTACAATGGTGGTGGTAGCAAGGTGGGGTAAAGGTGGGGTACCAGAGTGGGGTACAAGGTGAGGTAACAAGTTGGGGTACAAGTTGGGTACAATTGGGGTACAAGGTGGGGTAAAAGGTGAGGTACAAGTTAGGGTAAACAGGGTGGGTAAAAGGTTGATTACAAGGTGGAGGTACATGGTTTGGTACAAGGTAGGGTACAAGGTGAGGTACAAGGTAGGGTACAAGGTGAGGTACAAGGTAGGGTACAAGGTGAGGTACAAGGTAGGGTACAAGGTGAGGTACAAGGTGGGGTAAAAGGTGAGGTACAAGGTGAGGTACATGGTTTGGTACAAGGTAGGGTACAAGGTGAGGTACAAGGTAGGGTACAAGGTGAGGTACAAGGTAGGGTACAAGGTGAGGTACAAGGTAGGGTACAAGGTGAGGTACAAGGTGGGGTACAGGGTAAGGTACAAGGTGGGGTACAAGGTGGGGTACAAGGTAGGGTACAAGGTGGGGTACAGGGTAAGGGACAAGGTGGGGTACAAGGTGGGGTACAAGGTGGGGTACAAGGTGGGGTACAGGGTAAGGGACAAGGTGGGGTACAAGGTGGGGTACAAGGTGGGGTACAAGGTGAGGTACAAGGTGGGGTACAGGGTAAGGGACAAGGTGGGGTACAAGGTGGGGTACAAGGTGGGGTACAAGGTGAGGTACAAGGTGGGGTACAGGGTAAGGGACAAGGTGGGGTACAAGGTGGGGTACAAGGTGGGGTACAGGTGAGGTACAAGGTGGGGTACAGGGTAAGGGACAAGGTGGGGTACAAGGTGGGGTACAAGGTAGGGTACAAGGTGGGGTACAAGGTGGGGTACAAGGTAGGGTACAAGGTGGGGTACAAGGTGGGGTACAAGGTAGGGTACAAGGTGGGGTACAAGGTGGGGTACAAGGTAGGGTACAAGGTGGGGAACAAGGTGGGGTACAAGGTGGGGTACAAGGTAGGGTACAAGGTAGGGTACAAGGTAGGGGACAAGGTAGGGTACAAGGTAGGGGTACAAGGTAGGGGACAAGGTAGGGTACAAGGTGGGGTACAAGGTAGGGTACAAGGGTGGGGTACAAGGTGGGGTACAAGGTAGGGTACAAGGTAGGGTACAAGGAGGGGTACAAGGTAGGGTACAAGGTGGGGAACAAGGTGGGGTACAAGGTGGGGTACAAGGTAGGGTACAAGGTAGGGTACAAGGTAGGGGACAAGGGTAGGGTACAAGGTGGGGTACAAGGTAGGGGACAAGGGTAGGGTACAAGGTGGGGTACAAGGTAGGGTACAAGGTGGGGTACAAGGTGGGGTACAAGGTAGGGTACAAGGTGGGGTACAAGGTAGGGGACAAGGTAGGGTACAAGGTGGGGTACAAGGTAGGGTACAAGGTGAGGTACAAGGTAGGGTACAAGGTGGGGTACAAGGTAGGGTACAAGGTGGGGTACAAGGTAGGGTACAAGGTGGGGTACAAGGTAGGGTACAAGGTGAGGTACAAGGTAGGGGACAAGGTGGGGTACAAGGTAGGGTACAAGGTAGGGTACAAGGTAGGGTACAAGGTAGGGTACAAGGTAGGGTACAAGGTGGGGTACAAGGTGGGGTACAAGGTGGGGTACAAGGTAGGGTACAAGGTGGGGTACAAGGTGGGGTACAAGGTAGGGTACAAGGTGGGGTACAAGGTAGGGTACAAGGTAGGGGACAAGGTAGGGTACAAGGTAGGGTACAGGGTAAAGTACAAGGTAGGGGACAAGGTAGGGTACAAGGTAGGGTACAGGGTAAAGTACAAGGTGAGGGTACAAGGTAGGGGACAAGGTAGGGTACAAGGTAGGGTACAGGGTAAAGTACAAGGTAGGGGACAAGGTAGGGTACAAGGTAGGGTACAGGGGTAAAGTACAAGGTGAGGTACAAGGTAGGGGACAAGGTAGGGTACAAGGTGGGTACAAGGTAGGGTACAAGGTGAGGTACAAGGTAGGGGACAAGGTAGGGTACAAGGTGGGGTACAAGGTGGGGTACAAGGTAGGGGACAAGGTAGGGTACAGGGTAAAGTACAAGGTAGGGGACAAGGTAGGGTACAAGGTAGGGTACAGGGTAAAGTACAAGGTGAGGTGTAAGATGGGGTACAAGATGGGGTACAAGGTAGGGTACAAGGTGGGGTACAGGGTAAAGTACAAGGTGAGGTGTACGATTGGGTACAATATGGGGTAACAAAGATGGGGTACAAGGTAGGATACAATGTGAGGTACCAGGTGAGTACAAGGTGGGGACAAGGTGGGGTCAAAGGTGGGTACAAGGTGGTGTACAAGGTAGGGTGAAACAAGGTGGGGTACAAGGTGGGGGTAAGAGGTAGGGGTACAGGTTATGGGACAAGTAGGGTACAAGGTAGGGGGACAAGGTAGGGTTCAGGTGGGGGGTAACAAGGCAGGTTACAAGGTAGTGTACACAGTGTGGAATAAGGTGGGGGTAGCAAGGTCGGGGGACAAGGTAGGGTACAAGAGGGGTACAAGGGTAGGGTACAAGGTGGGGAACAAGGGGGGTAACAAGGTGGGGTACAAGGTAGTGGTACAAGTAAAGGGTACAAAGGTAGGGACAAGGTGGGGTACAAGGTGGGGACAAGGTAGTAGGGTACAAGGTAGGTTACAAGGGTGGGGTACAGGTGGGGGTACAGGTAGGGTACAAGGTAGGGTACAAGTGTGGGGTAAACAGGTAGGGGACAAAGGTAGGGTACAAGTTGGGGTACAAGGGTAGGGTACAAGGTTGGGGTACAAGGGTGGGGTACAAGGTAGGTGTACAGGTGGGTACAAGTTAGGGGACAAGGTAGAGTCATAGGGTACAAGGTAGGGTAGCAAGTGATGTAACAATGTAAGGGGACAAGGTAGGGTAACAAGGTGGGGTACAAGGTAGGGTACAAGTTTTTGAGTACACTGTGAGTTACAAGGTGGGGGACAAGTTAGGGTACAGGTGGGTAACAACGGTAGAGTAAAAGGTGAGGTACAAGTAGGGGTACAAGGTGGGGTACAAGGTAGGGTACAAGGTAATGTGACAAGGTAGGTACAAGGTGGGACAAGGTGGGTTACAGGTGGGGTAAAAGGTGACGTTACAAGGGTGGGGTACAAGGTAGGGTACAAGGTAGGGGACAAGGTAGGGTACAAGGTAGGGTACAAGTAGGGTCAAGGTAGGTTACAAGTTTAGGACAAGGTCAGTGTCCAAGGTATGGTACAGTGTAAAGTACAAGGTAGGGCAAGGTAGGGTACAAGTAGGGTACAGGTGGGGTACAAGGTAGGGTACAAGGTGGGGTACAAGGTATTGGTACAGGTAGGGGCAATGTAGGTCGGGTACAAGGTGGTACAGGGTAAATTAACAAGTGGGGACAAGGTAGGGTACAAGGTGGGGTACAAGGTGAGGTACAAGGTAGGGGACAAGGTAGGGTACAAGGTAGGGTACAGGGTAAAGTACAAGGTAGGGACAAGGTAGGGTACAAGGTAGGGTACAGGGTAAAGTACAAGGTGAGGTACAAGGTAGGGGACAAGGTAGGGTACAAGGTGGGGTACAAGGTAGGGGACAAGGTAGGGTACAGGGTAAAGTACAAGGTAGGGGACAAGGTAGGGTACAAGGTAGGGTACAGGGTAAAGTACAAGGTGAGGTGTAAGATGGGGTACAAGGTGGGGTACAAGGTAGGGTACAAGGTGGGGTACAGGGTAAAGTACAAGGTGAGGTGTAAGATGGGGTACAAGATGGGGTACAAGATGGGGTACAAGGTAGGATACAAGGTAGGGGACAAGGTAGGAATTCCATTCTTCTGAGGGTTGTTTTGGTTTATGGTCTAATACAAACGACGACACCACATCTGTTAACAAACTTGACACGGACCCGCACAATACTATTGACGCATTGTTTATTAAATGTACATTCAGTCTGACCTGATATTTCTCAGCATCATTCATTTAAGATTTGAATCTTGATTTGGTCGATTTCATGCGGTGATGAATTGAGTTGCTCTTCAGACAATTTGACAACATGTTGAATTTGTCTCAAGAGCAACTCAATCCATGACCACATGAATTCGACCAATTAAGATTCAATCCTTATATTTCAATATTAACCATGTATTCATACGCACCGTTCAGTGTTAATCTGGTTAAACTCATGAGCAAATGAAACAGACTAAGTTTGGTATAGTTTCATCGAGTCCAACTTGAGTAGAAATTGAAATATTAAACAATGAAATGCACTTGCCCACCGATTCTGTTTGTACTACCGTAGAACATAATCACCTTCAACTACTCATTTCGTTTGATTCTAAGTGAGCTCTGCTGATATTTTGTTTATACTCCAACACAAACACCCAACACAACACTCCAACACAAACACACACACAAACACTCTCACCAAAAACACCAAGCACACCCCGAATTATAGCAGTGAATATGATTTCTTGTACACTGACCATGATTATGTAAAGACGTTATGAAATATACTGGTCTTCACAATCTTTTCTAAAAAAAAATAGTATTTTACGTCTGTAAAGCAGTTCTTGAAAAATACCGATATACTAATTTTAATGTTCCATTTACTATTAAACATGTATAGTGTGTACCTTTTTTATTCAGACTGTATACTTCAGTTGTACATTACTATTTCTCACTTTTACAGTCAGAAAGTGCACGGACCTTATTGTATTGTTTTCAGCAATGGATATATACTGCCTGATTAACAAAGTACTTTTCCTCACGTTAAATTGGTTGAGGAGAGTATGTGTTTTATTTCCTACTTTCCCCATCAGTTAATTGGTCTCTTATTCCTGACAGAAAATTGGTTAGGAACATTCCTGACCTTATCAAAATACATTTTCGTGGTAAATTACTTAGAAAATGTTATTTTCCCCCGCTTTGGTATACGTACGATACATATATGTTATCGAATGAATTAGCCATTGTTTATACATTTTTCGAATATCAAGAATATACTGGCCACATTATCTATATTATTTTGTCTTTCAATGAAATGGTTATGCAGTAGACTCAGCGATTTAAAGGCCATGAAAACAGTCTGCTTTCTGATTTAGTAATGCATGTTTCCTCAGTAACCTTGTAATGTAGACTACTGCCCTTAATACATATATTTCTCTTTAGAACGCTGATTGATATAGGATAAACTAACTTTGTACATTGTATGTCCACACGAGGGCTGATATCAGAGTGAGTGTGTATACATGTACGTAGTCACGCTTGACGAGATAATCTAGAAATATCTGAAGGAAGCACCTGTTACAATCCGTTAAATGTAAGGATTTAAGGGAGATTCCTTAACTTGTGTGTCGGTGTTGAGGAGAGGAATCATCTCACTATCGCCTAGACGTAGTAATTATAGCTCAATTAATATACAAACTGGCATCAAGACTGACGCCAAAGATTATTCGAGAATATTACTCGACTTAACCTCTGACAGTCGTTGGTGGATCCAGCTACAGAATAATTCATTATATGAACATGATATTGATGATCGGGTGTTTCAAATATGACAGTCATGGATTGGTGGTATTGGAACAATCGCGACGGCGATACAGGGTTACTAATTCACGTATGGGCTTGGTTTTAGATACTCCATATGACACTAATTTAGATTTTCTGAATGCTTTGTAATGTTCATTGAATGAATATTCTGTAAATGTGAAAACGATCCGGTTCCTTGTACGAGGCACAAAAATGTATGGATCAAACTTAGGAAATACGAAATTTGTCATGACCTACCGATCTCTATTTCATGACCTACAAAGATCTCTAATTAATTGATTTTACTAACCTCTACTTTATGACTTAACTGGCCTCTACTTCATGATTTACTGACCTCTAATTCATGACTTACTGACCTCTACTTCATGACTTACTGACCTCTACTTCATGATTTAATGACCTCTACTTCATGTTTTAATGACCTCTGCTTCATGATTTACTGACCTCTACTTCATGACTTATAATTACTGACCTCTACTTCATGACTTACTGACCTCTACTTCATGACTTACTGACCTGTAATTCATGATTTACTGACCTCTAATTCATGACTTACTGACCTCTACTTCATGACTTACTGACCTCTACTTCATGATTTACTGACCTCTAATTCATGATTTACTGACCTCTAATTCATGACTTACTGACCTCTAATTCATGACTTACTGACCTCTAATTCATGATTTACTGACCTCTAATTCATGATTTACTGACCTCTAATTCATGACTTACTGACCTCTAATTCATGATTTACTGACCTCTAATTCATGACTTACTGACCTCTAATTCATGACTTACTGACCTCTACTTCATGACTTACTGACCTCTAATTCATGATTTACTGACCTCTAATTCATGACTTACTGACCTCTACTTCATGACTTACTGACCTCTACTTCATGATTTACTGACCTCTAATTCATGACTTACTGACCTCTAATTCATGACTTACTGACCTCTAATTCATGATTTACTGACCTCTAATTCATGACTTACTGACCTCTAATTCATGACTTACTGATTACCGATCTCTAATTCATTACTTACTGACTTCTAATTCATCATATTAGTGAATTCTAAGTTATGACATACCGAGTTTATTTCCGGTAACACGACGTAACAGAAAGAGTAATATTATGTTTTATTGCACTTTTGCCAGTGAAATAGAGAATTTATCAAACTTTCACTGTAGCGATGAGCAGTGAAAATAATGTTTTGCTGTGAAAACATGTTTTTTCGTTTTTGACCAATCTGAGCGAACCTCATTGAAACTTATAGAAAATAGATATATGGGTTATTTAACTGTATTTCTGAAATATTCGGCTAGTTTTTGACAAAATACTCACTTCACGTTAGCTTTTCAAGCACAGATTATCCTATCAGAGCAGAACACGCTTAAATTGTGTGAGTCCTTTCAAAATGGCGAAGTCAAGTTGACGTAAAGTAACGTCACGAAGAGATGACGTCATTAATTATGTTACTGCATGATTCCCGTACTTTTGACACTTAAGATTTCAATGCTATTATTTTGTTTTTAAGCATATCAAATCCAACAAAAAGAAAATTGAATGGTTTCTCGTTGAATATAGCATCTGTTTAACGAGTATGATAAAATATTGATATTCTATCATAGTCGTGAAACATACAATGTATATTGTATTCAACGGGAAACCATTCAATATCCTTTACATATGTGTGAGTTATTGTAGATTTCCAGGTTCATATCAACCTAAGAGACTACACAGGTACGCAATCAAACACAAAAAGATAGAGTTGCTGACAGCGTCACATACCAGTAGTCACAGCTTACAATCACCTTCAAAGTAAAGAAAGGTTACATTAGATTTATAATATATCCGGCGTGTTACAGGTAGCAGCTATTGTATATAGTATATAGTTTAAGTATGGGGATGACGGAAATAGCAAGTTTCTGGTGTCCCGAGACATCGGGAAATAAGTATGAGCAAGGGACACCAGAAACTTGCTTTATCACTTACCCCATACTTTAACAGTTTTATTATACCGATACAAATTGGAGAAATTATTTTAACAGATTTTTTTTTAAAACCGTTAAGCTGTGAAACAAACTTCTATGTGATTGTGCCAACCAGCATTTTGATACACCGTGTCGCATTCGGCAGACTGACAACTGTCAATCTCCTTAATTGTTTTGTCCCTTGCCTCTAAATAATGCACCAACACTGCTAGCTCAGGGGTGCGCTAGTTCTCAAGACTAACGCACAGGACTAGCGCACAGAAAAGCAAGGTAAAACAAAAAGGAGGGAAGTGGTATATTTAACCAGTTACTTTTTATATCGAGTAAATAAAGTTGTGGTATGATAACATTACCTATTTCATATATCATGTAGGCATCACTATTTTATATAAAATATCGGCATCACTATGTTCTGTAGCATGTAGGCATCACTATTCTATAGTAATGTAGGCAACACTATTCTATATAGTATGTATGCATCACTATTTTATACAGTATGTAGGCATCACTATTTTATATAGTATGTAGGCATCACTATTCTATATAGTATGTAGGCATCACTATTCTATATAACAAGTAGGCATTACTATTTTATATAGTATGTAGACATCACTATTCTATATAGTATGTAGGCATCACTATTCTATATAGTATGTAGGCATCACTATTTTATATAGTATGTATGCATCACTATTTTATACAGTATGTAGGCATCACTATTTTATATAGTATGTAGGCATCACTATTCTATATAGTATGTAGGCATCACTATTTTATATAAAATGTAGGCATCACTATTTTATATAAAATGTAGGCATCACTATTTTATATAAGATGTAGGCATCACTATTTTATATAAAATGTAGGCATCACTATTTTATATAAAATGTAGGCATCACTATTTTAAATAAAATGTAGGCATCACTATTTTATATAGTATGTATGCATCACTATTTTATATAGTATGTAGGCATCACTATTTTATATAGTATGTATGCATCACTATTTTATATAGTATGTAGGCATCACTATTCTATATAGTATGTAGGCATCACTATCTTATATAGTATGTAAGCATCACTATTCTATATAACATGTAGGCATCACTATTCTATATAACATGTAGGCATCACTATTCTATATAGTATGTAGGCATCACTATTCTATATAGTATGTAGGCATCACTATTCTATATAGTATGTAGGCATCACTATTCTATATAGTATGTAGGCAACACTATTCTATATAGTATGTATGCATCACTATTTTATACAGTATGTAGGCATCACTATTTTATATAGTATGTAGGCATCACTATTCTATATAGTATGTAGGCATCACTATTCTATATAACAAGTAGGCATTACTATTTTATATAGTATGTAGACATCACTATTTTATATAGTATGTAGGCATCACTATTTTATATAGTATGTAGGCATCACTATTTTATATAGAATGTAGGCATCTCTATTTTATATAGTATGTATGCATCACTATTTTATACAGTATGTAGGCATCACTATTTTATATAGTATGTAGGCATCACTATTCTATATAGTATGTAGGCATCACTATTCTATATAGTATGTAGACATCACTATTCTATATAACATGTAGGCATCACTATTCTATATATTATGTAGGCATCACTATTTTATATAGTATGTAGGCATCACTATTTTATATAGAATGTAGGCATCACTATTCTATATAGTATGTAGACATCACTATTCTATATAACATGTAGGCATCACTATTCTATATAGTATGTAGGCATCACTATTCTATATAACATGTAGGCATCACTATTCTATATAGTATGTAGGCATCACTATTCTATATAGTATGTAGGCATCACTATTCTATATAGTATGTAGGCATCACTATTTTATATAGTATGTAGACATCACTATTCTATATAACAAGTAGGCATTACTATTTTATATAGTATGTAGGCATCACTATTCTATATAACATGTAGGCATCACTATTCTATATAACATGTAGGCATCACTATTCTATATAGTATGTAGGCATCACTATTCTATATAGTATGTATGCATCACTATTCTATATAACATGTAGGCATCACTATTTTATATAGTATGTAGACATCACTATTCTATATAACAAGTAGGCATTACTATTTTATATAGTATGTAGGCATCACTATTCTATATAACATGTAGGCATCACTATTCTATATAACATGTAGGCATCACTATTCTATATAACATGTAGGCATCACTATCTTATATAGTATGTAAGCATCACTATTCTATATAACATGTAGGCATCACTATTTTATACAGTATGTAGGCATCACTATTTTATATAGTATGTAGGCATCACTATTCTATATAACATGTAGGCATCACTATTTTATATAGTATGTAGGCATCACTATTTTATATAACATGTAGGCATCACTATTTCATACAGTATGTAAGCATCACTATTTTATATATTATGTAGGCATCACTGTTTTATATAATATATAGGCATCACCATATTGTATATAACAAGTAGGCATCACTATTTTATATAACATGTAGGCATCACTATTCTATATAGTATGTAGACATCACTATTCTATATAACATGTAGGCATCACTATTCTATATAGTATGCAGGCATCACTATTTTATATAGTATGTAGACATCACTATTTTATATAACATGTAGGCATCACTATTTTATATAGTATGTAGGCATCACTATTCTATATAACATGTAGGCATCACTATTTTATACAGTATGTAGGCATCACTATTTTATATAACATGTAGGCATCACTATTTTATATAGTATGTAGGCATCACTATTCTATATAACATGTAGGCATCACTATTTTATATAGTATGTAGGCATCACTATTTTATATAACATGTAGGCATCACTATTTCATACAGTATGTAAGCATCACTATTTTATATAGTATGTAGGCATCACTGTTTTATATAATATATAGGCATCACCATATTGTATATAGCATGTAGGCATCACAAACGAGAGTCGTTACTGTGCTAAATAATAATTCCATTAGGGCACTTGAATATTCATCTTTTTTATTCGTATTTGTTTTCAATAAAGGTGGCCGTTAAATCACTTTGTTTTCAATAGAATTAAGCACGTTAAGCATAGAAATCCGATATCTCGAATATCTCAACACCAATCCTAGCAACAACCTAAGGTGTACAAATCCAGTGTTCCTGTGGTAAATACATCTAACTAATGTCGTTTAATTGGCCTCTGAATGAACCGATTGGAATATTTAAGTAATCAGAACCTGCCTATATAAACAAACAGGAGCGAGTGGTAAAGGTATAATTTAGTCTGTGTTTCTGAATACACACAGGGTTAGCAGGTCACCAGCTGTTTTCCTACTAGTACTAAATTACTACCCTGACTTCTGTGTACAGAATCTAAATCAGACTGCAGAAATTGGCAATGCACTTCCTAGACAGGCCACCTGTATTACGGTGTTCCTTATCTAGTACACGTTAATATCTTCAATTTTGCGATACCTGAACCTGTTATCCTCCAATACAGACACTCACTACATACTTATCTGTTTCCAGTTGATACGATAATTCACTACTCAAATGCCCTTTTTTCACTCAGGAATTGACTATTACCTAGCATCATTGTATCTTCATTCTGAAAAGGCCTATTGTGATATACTACTTTTGTATATAATTGTAGAAATATGCAAATGAGCTAATATATTTAATGTTTTAGACAGAGCTAAAATATAAATGGAACATTGTACCTCTTCACAAAAATATTCCGTGTCTCATCAAGCCGCTGTTTGAAATCAGCGTGACGTTATAAGGTTGCCCCATATAATCAAAACTTACTGTGGTTCAAACAGTATGTTTAATTTATTGTATTTTGTAAATAAATGAAATTTTAAGTTAAACTGCAAATGTACCAGCCTCATTTCACACCCTATGATTTATTATAAAATGTAAAAATATCCGTAGAGTAGGCGTCCTTTGCACTTTCCAGTGGGAATTTCAGTGAGAATGGCATCCTATGTAGATGTAGAGGAACTTGATGGGGCAGCACGCAGGTGGTCAAGGAACAAACACTGTTAAAGTTTTCGTCCAGATTTCGGAAGTCCCGTGCCCGAGTCCCGGTCAGGTCGTTGCATCTTCCCCGCTTGTTCCATAGTATGAATATCATGGTTTCATTTCTATCTCAGATAGCCTCTTTATATATTGTTCTTTATTTGCGGACAAGGGGCCTACCCAATAAATTGATTTGTGTATTGTAGTTTGGACCAGCATCTGTGAGGCAGCAGACCATCACTGTATAAGTTATCTATTATATCAATATGCTTTAATACATGGTATTGAGCAACTTTGGTAACGAGTTGCTCACCTCTCACTATAAAGCGACAATTCGATGTTAATAAACTGTATGACAACAGGCGTAGGTGAGTTTCTGCTACAAACACTTAACAATATTTCAAGGTATTTAAAAGAAAACAATTACTTGACATACTAATTTGAAAGACTTTTGACAAAACTTTAAACCCGATTAATACAGAATGACTAGAAAAGGCAAGCATAACAAAAGTACGTATCGTGTCTATATATTGTCATTAGTGTTAAATCATCAGCATTGAAGAAGGAGCAATATAGCGGCCGGAAAACGTTGTTATTTGTGTTTGAGGAAACGACATGTCCTTGGCTGTTTCCTACCAACATACAACGTACCCGATGATTTACAATACACAGCATGATGGTAGAAAATCAGTTTATGTGAATATCAAGTTATTTAAATCAAAAATAAACAGTTAGGCAAAGCTTTGAAAATAATATCAGCAAAAATAAATAAAGGTAACGTGGCAGGGCAGATATGTTTCTTCGATCATGAAACTGTTGACGATGTTTATGTAATGATAAGGTTCCGTTATAGGGTAGCCATATTATAATCGATCGTGGACCTGTTGACGATATTTATATAATGCAAAAGTTATGTGATAGGGTGGTCTTATTCTAATCATTGTGTAACCGTTGACTCTGATTATGTAATGAAATGGTTTCATTCTAAACTTAGTTAAATGCCTTCTCAGATAAAACAATTAGCAGATTGCTTTCCAGGTCCGAGATCAAAGGTCAAGGTCACTGTTACTAAAAGAAAATTAGTTTCCGTCCGATAACTCAAGTTCCCTTTAGCTGATCAAACTCAACCTCCATGCAGATCTTCCCTACCAAAAGTGCTTGCTTTGGATTTATTTTATTTTCAGGTCCAAAGGTCACTGTTATTAAAAAAATAGAAATGCGTTTCCTTGTGATAACTCTGTTATCACCCAGCTCACGGCATAGGCGACATATTCACCTCCGCGTAATTCTTGTGTCTTTATATATATAGATATATATATACATGTATAGATAGCCGATATACGGCTTGAAAACGTTAGCGATATTCAACCGGAACTGCCTTGCTGTGTCATTTATGTTACATAATATTATATACATGTATATATAGTTGTATCAGTGTTCTTAGTCCTACAGACGTATTGTATTCGATGAAAAAGGGCTTGTTTTGGGTTGTTTTGGTTTGGTTTGGTTTGGTCTTTTATAGTATAACGTCCTAACAACAGTTAAGATCATTTAAGGACGAATTCCCATGAATGCCTGTGGTGAATATGTGTGTGTGTTTTGAGAGGCTTTGCTATGTTTGTGTTTGTCTCCTTGGGAATTGATGCCAACTTTATAGTGCTACATCACTACTGTCGACGTCACCCTGCAAGACACCCAAACCTGTTTTACTATACTGACAATGGGTAAACCAGTCATCCCACTCCAAACAATACTCAATACTGAGCGCTAAGCAGGAGTTGCAAAGTGTTGACCTGGGGACAGAACCCAAAGCTTTCCTCAACCAAATACGAAAAGTTAGTCAGTGTGAACTAAAACATAAAACAGATAACTTGTAAAATCAAATGCAATTTCAGAAGACTAGATGTATACGTTTTTGAATTCTGAATTTTATGACACCGGCGATGATACACTGTGGGTTTGTGTACCACATTTTCCGGCTTTGACGTATGTTTTAATTGTTTTCATGTATCTTTTGAAGTAGGCGTCCTCTATAACAATACACAATCATAATTCTATTTCTGTCTAGACATCAATGCTTCCGATGCATTGTTATAAGGAAATGTGATACTTTATGGCTATGTCATCGACCACTGCCTACTACGCCTGTCAGGGATCTGCGGAAAATGTATTAATCTTCATCCTAACTAGGATCCCCATATAGAATACGTCCTTTAGATACACATTTACTACAGCGTTATACATAAAGGTAAGTAGCAAACCTTGTGATATTCACTATTGAATTATTTCTTTTGCTGTTGATATTTGGGGGAAAGGGGTTTTATATTTTCGAGGGCATGACCAGTTTGACTGTGTGGGTGATATTTTAATGCGAGGGCATGACCATTTTGACTGTGTGGGTGATATTTTAATGCGAGGGCATGACCATTTTGACTGTGTGGGTGATATTTTAATGCGAGGGCATGACCATTTTGACTGTGTGGGTGATATTTTAATGCGAGGGCATGACCATTTTGACTGTGTGGGTGATATTTTAATGCGAGGGCATGACCATTTTGACTGTGTGGGTGATATTTTGATGCGAGGGTATGACCATTTTGACTGTGTGGGTGATATTTTAATACTTAAGCTATATTATACCGGTATTGCTACGATCACAATAGTTTGACTTTAGGTTTTTTTTTTTTTATATATATTTGCGATGAGAGTATTAACCATGAGGTTACGCAATTCCGTTTGAGATATATAGGTTAGGACTTTTATAATTGGTAATGTTTTGTTAATTAAGTTTGAAATGACAAAAGTAACTGAATCACTTGATGATATCAAGATAATGCGGCTATTTTCGTTGGTTTTTATGTTACATGTACTGGTCCTATTTATTTCTTAACCCTGCATAACCGGTTATTTTATTAATCATCCCGATTTCTCTGACAACATAAGCACGCGGCGATACTTTAGAGGAATATATCTCGACGATACCGGCTATCTGTATGATTGATGTATCTGATTGGTTGAGGTTCTGGGGTCCAAACGTGACGTGCTGTACGATGTTCCAGGGCTTATTGTATTGAAAGGCAATAAATGTTTATGTACCTTGATTGCGCTCCTATGATCACATATATTTGAAGACGAACGTTTATGAGGCAATTTTAATTGCAGTTTAGCGAGCAGATATATGGTATTAGTTCTACGCAATCATCATAACTCCCTGAAAAGTTCACGTTGATCTATCGCAATAATTAATGACGACCCGGGAAATAGCCTGTCAGGGTAATTAGGGGAAGATACAATACGCATGTACGACAAACAGAATGACTATATATGTGTTAATATGTTGTTTGTGAGGTATCGCCATATCAAAACAGCAATCAAATCAATACGAGTTGGTATACTATGTCTATATTAATTCCTTTGTGAAGATGTCGCAATTAGAACGCGGAACAGTAGTTGCCTAACTCTCATCTAACATTCAGGTCAAAAGTAAGGTCTAATGTCAAAATGTCGTGTATAACTGTACGTATTCTGTACGTATTGGAATTTGTTTCTATTAGCATTGCTTTATACTGACTTCGCTATGACTGTGTCGACGTTATATATCAGTTCACGGGCGCCGCGCCCAATGCCATTTAGCAGTTTGACAAAAGATGACGCATACAGTATTAGAGAATCACTCTCATAGGAAACAACAATAAGCCATGTCTTCTTAGCAAGTTTTGCATATTATTTAAACATACAATCAATCTAGTTTTTTAAAAGTTCAATACATTTATTTTCAAAGACACCAACAAATACAAAAATGTCATCATACACTTGTGCATGCATGGCTAGCATTCACCAAACTTCATTCATCCATCCATTTCATCTAACTGTTACATGCATTAATTCATTTCATTCACGCATTCATTCATTCCCTGCTGACTACTTCCAAGAATCTTTCAAATTAACTTCGATCTGGTGTCATTTTACAAACGATCCATTTGCACTTGTATATTACCTAAGCTAAAATGTAGAATGGATATACAAGCTATAACTAACGAAGTGTCGGGGTTTTCATTTGGTTTAACTTTCTATCAATATTAATATCTATAGTAGGAATAATCAGGATATTAAAGTACAGACAACGGAAATAAAGGAACAGACAAGACAAATATTAAACAGAGAACATAAAGACTCACAGTGGGCGTGGCAGAGCAGTGTCCTCAGTGTCGACAAACATAAACGGGCGTATTTAACAAATATCAACGACAGAATTCTACCGGATATTTATCATTGGAACGTTATGTCATCAGGGCGCGATACGACAAAAGTCTTTGATTTTGTTCCATCCTATGTTACATGTATAGGGAGAACAAACCATTGAACACAATCAAAGACCTCGACGTATCACGCCCTGATGACATTTGGCGCCAATAGCCACGCCTATTCTTTACAAAACACTAATCTGTGTACAGACAACCAATGGTCACACCTGTTCTCCACCAGACACTAATCTGTGTACAGACAACCAATGGTCACACCTGTTCTCCACCAGTCACTAATCTGTGTACAGACAACCAATGGTCACACCTGTTCTCCACCAGACATTTATCTGTGTACAGACAACCAATGGTCACACCTGTTCTCCACCAGACATTTATCTGTGTACAGACAACCAATGGTCACACCTGTTCTCCACCAGACATTTATCTGTGTACAGACAACCAATGGTCACACCTGTTCTCCACCAGACATTTATCTGTGTACAGACAACCAATGGTCACACCTGTTCTCCACCAGACATTAATCTGTGTACAGACAACCAATGGTCACACCTGTTCTCCACCAGTCACTTATCTGTGTACAGACAACCAATGGTCACACCTGTTCTCCACCAGACATTTATCTGTGTACAGACAACCAATGGTCACACCTGTTCTCCACCAGACATTTATCTGTGTACAGACAACCAATGGTCACACCTGTTCTCCACCAGTCACTAATCTGTGTACAGACAACCAATGGTCACACCTGTTCTCCACCAGACATTTATCTGTGTACAGACAACCAATGGTCACACCTGTTCTCCACCAGTCACTAATCTGTGTACAGACAACCAATGGTCACACCTGTTCTCCACCAGACACTAATCTGTGTACAGACAACCAATGGTCACACCTGTTCTCCACCAGACATTTATCTGTGTACAGACAACCAATGGTCACACCTGTTCTCCACCAGACATTTATCTGTGTACAGACAACCAATGGTCACACCTGTTCTCCACCAGACACTAATCTGTGTACAGACAACCAATGGTCACACCTGTTCTCCACCAGACATTTATCTGTGAATAGACAACCAATGGTCACACCTGTTCTCCACCAGACACTAATCTGTGTACAGACAACCAATGGTCACACCTGTTCTCCACCAGACATTTATCTGTGTACAGACAACCAATGGTCACACCTGTTCTCCACCAGACATTTATCCGTGTACAGACAACCAACAGTCGCGCGTGAGATGTAAGGTAGAGGTATGTGGGATGTTAGGTATAGGTATGTGAGATGTAAGGTAGAGGTATGTGAGATGTAAGGTAGAGGTATGTGAGTTGTAAGGTAGAGGTATGTGAGGTGTAAGGTAGAGGTAAGTGAGATGTAAGGTAGAGGTATGTGAGATGTAAGGTATAGGTATGTGAGATTTAAGGTATAGGTATGTGAGATGTAAGGTAGAGGTATGTGAGACGTAAGATAGAGATATGTGAGATGTAAGGTAGAGGTATGTGAGGTGTAAGGTAGAGGTAAGTGAGATGTAAGGTAGAGGTATATGAGATGTAAGGTAGAGGTATGTGAGATGTAAGGTAGAGGTATGTGAGTTGTAAGGTAGAGGTATGTGAGGTGTAAGGTAGAGGTAAGTGAGATGTAAGGTAGAGGTATGTGAGATGTAAGGTATAGGTATGTGAGATTTAAGGTATAGGTATGTGAGATGTAAGGTAGAGGTATATGAGATGTAAGGTAGAGGTAAGTGAGATGTAAGGTAGAGGTACGTGAGACGTAAGATAGAGATATGTGAGATGTAAGGTAGAGGTATGTGAGGTGTAAGGTAGAGGTAAGTGAGATGTAAGGTAGAGGTATGTGAGATGTAAGGTATAGGTATGTGAGATGTAAGGTATAGGTATGTGAGATGTAAGGTAGAGGTATGTGAGGTGTAAGGTAGAGGTAAGTGAGATGTAAGGTATAGGTATGTGAGATGTAAGGTATAGGTATGTGAGATGTAAGGTATAGGTATGTGAGATGTAAGGTAGAGGTATATGAGATGTAAGGTATAGGTATGTGAGATGTAAGGTAGAGGTATGTGAGATGAAGGTAGAGGTATATGAGATGTAAGGTAGAGGTATGTGAGATGTAAGGTATAGGTATGTGAGATGTAAGGTAGAGGTATATGAGATGTAAGGTAGAGGTATATGAGATGTAAGGTATAGGTATGTGAGATGTAAGGTAGAGGTACGTGAGATGTAAGGTATAGGTATGTGAGATGTAAGGTAGAGGTATGTGAGATGTAAGGTATAGGTATGTGAGATGTAAGGTAGAGGTATATGAGATGTAAGGTATAGGTATGTGAGATGTATGGTAGAGGTACGTGAGATGTAAGGTAGAGGTATGTGAGATGTAAGGTAGAGGTATGTGATATGTAAGGTATAGGTATATGAGATGTAAGGTGAGTTACGTGATGTAAGTCGAGGTACTTGAGATGTAAGGTAGAGGTATGGATGTAGTAAGGTATAGTAGTATATGTGAGTGTAAGGTATAGTGTATGTGAGATTTAGGTAAGGTATGTGAGATGTAAGGTAGGTATGTTGAGATGTAAGGTAGAGGTATGTGAGATCGTAGAGTGAAGTAAGGTATAGTGAGATGTAAGGTAGAGGTATGTGAGATGTAAGGTCTAGGTATGTGAGATGTAAGGTAGAGGTATGTGAGATGTAAGGTATGTGGATGTGTAAGGTGAGGTATTGAGATGTAAGGTTATGTGAGATGTAAGGTAGAGGTTGTGAGTGTAAGGTATAGGTTATGAGATGTAGGTAGAGTCTGTGGATGTAACGGTAAGGTACTGTGGACTGTCCAGGTAGGTACTCATGGTAGGTAGTGTAAGGTATAGGTATATGAGATGTAAGATAGAGGTATGTGAGATGTAAGGTATAGGTATATGAGATGTAAGGTAGAGGTATGTGAGATGTAAGGTATAGGTATATGAGATGTAAGGTAGAGGTATGTGAGATGTAAGGTATAGGTATGTGAGATGTAAGGTATAGGTATGTGAGATGTAAGGTAGACAGACAGACAGACAGACAGATTCTTTATTTCCTCAATTTTGAGATTACATGTCTTTTATCAGTGAACTAATTAACATGAATAAAGTAAAGAAAACGTGATATATACATGTTACATTGCTACATTATAAGCGTTGCAGATTATTTACATAATTCAGTGTCACTGGTATATCAAACACAGAAATTTATGCCTCAAGAAAAGTGCTAACTTCAAATAGCATCTGTTCTACGCAGTGCGCAACTCCAGTGATGCAGTTCTCCCACTCACTATCGTCTATATCCATCACCATTCTACTTCCTAACAGAAACAAGTACTGCTCATCTTCTTTCAGCGAATCAAATTTAACGTAATCACTAACTTTCAGTGTGTTAACAACATGCTCCAATAGCACATCTCTACTGCTGAATAGATATGGACATTGCACAAAAAAATGCTTTGCTATGTTGTCTGTTTCTTTTCGACACAATTTACAAGTTACTCTTTCGGCTTCTGTCCTATACGATAATTTTATTAATTCCGCTATTGTCCACGTTAGGTTTGGATACTTCAAGCTCAATTCCCAAAGAGGATTTGGGCCAATGTGTGGGTGTATACTAGTATAGCACTTCAGTAGATAATTGTTCTCACTTTTATAGCACCACTCATTGAAATAAAACTGTTCGGTAACGTTTTTAACAAAGAGTTTCCACTGTCTTGAGTTGCATGTCAAAGATGAAAGAACGAATTCAAGGAAGAATGAGTGTATTCCAAATCGTATCATGGTGTCTGATATGTCCCGAATAAAACTGGTTCTACAAAAAGGGTTCTTTCCAAATATAAAGTTACACACCCGGATAAGGAATAAAGTTTTCCAAACGAAATCAGTGCTAGCATTGCACACCTTATTCCAAAAGAATAATTTGCGTTTCTCGACTTCGCACCAAACATCGGGAAGTCCAAGCGCTCTTGTTGTTATTGCAGAAGATGAAGTTTTTTCGAAACCCTGACACCTTCTAGCTGCATACCTCTGTGTTCGCTCGAGCTCTTTGCTAGATGATTTAGTTGGATCTGCCCATAGCTCACATCCATACAATATAGTTGGAAGGACAACTGATTTGATGATCCGTACACTTTTTAAAGGATTCATTCCGTTTTGATGTATGCCGACACTAATAAGACTATTAACAGCTTTACGACCTTTCTTGCACGAACTCGCGACTTGCAAATCGGGTTTAAGGTTATGGCATAAAGTTATTCCTGCGTACACTTTTGACGTTACCCATCCAATTGCGGTATTTCCTAAGGAACACGATGTCGTAGGCTCACTTTGCGGTCGTTTCCGGTTTGAAAACTGCATAAGTGACGACTTTGTTGCATTATAATTAAGTCTCCATAGCTTTACATAGTCATGAACAATGTCTAGTTGCATCTGTAGACTTCTTATCGACGCAGCTAGAAGTAATGTGTCATCTGCTAGGAAGACACACGGAATATGGACACTTTGCACATGTAACCCAAGGCCTGAATCTTCCAATCTAACCGCCAAATCGTCAATCATAACCAGGAAGAGCCAAGCAGAGAGCGTGCGTCCTTGACCGACCCCTTGCTCTATAGGGTACGCATCGCTCGTTTCCCCGTCGTAAAGAACGCACGCAGTCACATCAGCAAACGAATTATGCAGAATCCGCCAGAATTTAACGTTTATGCCTAATCGATATACCTTCACGAGTAATCCATTTATCCAAACACTGTTGAATGCTTTTGCGTTGTCCAGAAACGCGGCGAAAACTTTTGAATTGCGCTCCAAAAAATGGCAGATTGATTCTTTTGCAGTGAATGCAGCGGTGATACTGCCACATTGAGGTCTAAATCCCTGTTGTAGCTTGTGTGGGAATCCAACTTTTAAACAGTATTTTGAAATTCGCTGATACATGATTTTTTCAAATATTTTTTGCAGTACAGGAGTCAACGTAATGTCTCTGTAATTGTGCATGTCCAGACGATCTTTCTTTCCACCTTTGAATAGTGTAATGACGATTCCCTTCTTGAAGTGTTTAGGATAATCCTCCAGATCAATAATAATGTTAAACAAAATGACTAGGACTTTCTTCAGCACAGTTCCTCCATAACGAATATGTTCCACAATAATGCTATCATGACCACCTGCTTTCCCATTTTTCATATCGCCAATTGCTTTTGTTAATTCATCAAACCGAATGTTTTTCTTGCATATAGTGTTCTGGTTATTAAAACTGTTCATGTACATTTGTCCGATGTTACGCTGTACTTCCTCTTTGAAATCAGCATCAAAATGTGGTTATGTGATATGTAAGGTAGAGGTATATGAGATGTAAGGTAGAGGTATATGAGATGTAAGGTAGAGGTATGTGAGATGTAAGGTAGAGGTAAGTGAGATGTAAGGTAGAGGCTCGTGAGATGTAAGGTATAGGTACGTGAGATGTAAGGTAGAGGTATGTGAGATGTAAGGTAGAGGTTCGTGAGATGTAAGGTATAGGTATGTGAGATGTAAGGTATAGGTATGTGAGATGTAAGGTAGAGAGGTATGTGAGATGTAAGGTAGAGGTATGTGAGATGTAAGGTAGAGGTTCGTGAGATGTAAGGTAGAGGTATGTGAGATGTAAGGTAGAGGTATGTGAGATGTAAGGTAGAGGTATGTGAGATGTAAGGTATAGGTATATGAGATGTAAGGTATAGGTATATGAGATGTAAGGTAGAGGTATGTGAGATGTAAGGTATAGGTATGTGAGATGTAAGGTATAGGTATGTGAGATGTTAGGTATAGATATGTGAGCTGTAAGGTATAGATATGTGAGATGTAAGGTAGAGGTTCGTGAGATGTAAGGTAGAGGTATGTGAGATGTAAGGTAGAGGCACGTGATATGTAAGGTAGAGGTATATGAGATGTAAGGTAGAGGTACGTGAGATGTAAGGTAGAGGTACGTGAGATGTAAGGTAGAGGTATGTGAGACGTAAGATAGAGGTATGTGAGATGTAAGGTAGAGGTATGTGAGATGTAAGGTAGAGGTAAGTGAGATGTAAGGTATAGGTATGTGAGACGTAAGGTAGAGGTACTTGAGATGTAAGGTAGAGGTTTGTGATATGTAAGGTAGAGGTACGTGAGATGTAAGGAAGAGGTAAGTGAGATGTAAGGTAGAGGTACGTGAGATGTAAGGTAGAGGTACGTGAGATGTGAGGTATAGGTATGTGAGATGTAAGGTAGAGGTACGTGAGATGTAAGGTATAGGTATGTGAGACGTAAGATAGAGGTATGTGAGATGTAAGGTAGAGGTAAGTGAGATGTAAGGTAGAGGTATGTGAGATGTAAGATAGAGGTAAGTGAGATGTAAGGTAGAGGTATATGAGATGTAAGGTATAGGTATGTGAGATGTAAGGTAGAGGTATATGAGATGTAAGGTAAAGGTATGTGAGATGTAAGGTAGAGGTATGTGAGATGTAAGGTAGAGGTATATGAGATGTAAGGTAGAGGTATGTGAGATGTAAGGTAGAGGTATATGAGATGTAAGGTATATGTATGTGAGATGTAAGGTATAGGTATGTGAGATGTAGGGTATAGGTATGTGAGATGTAAGGTAGAGGTATGTGAGATGTAAGGTATAGGTATGTGAGATGTAAGGTAGAGGTATGTGAGATGTAAGGTATAGGTATGTGAGATGTAAGGAAGAGGTAAGTGAGATGTAAGGTATAGGTATGTGAGATGTAAGGTAGAGGCTCGTGAGATGTAAGGTAGAGGTATATGAGATGTAAGGTATAGGTATGTGAGACGTAAGATAGAGGTATGTGATATGTAAGGTAGATGTATGTGAGACGTAAGATAGAGGTAAGTGAGATGTAAGGTAGAGGTATGTGAGATGTAAGATAGAGGTAAGTGAGATGTAAGGTAGAGGTATGTGAGATGTAAGGTATAGGTATGTGAGATTTAAGGTATAGGTATGTGAGATGTAAGGTAGAGGTATGTGAGATGTAAGTATAGGTATGTGAGATGTAAGGTAGAGGTAAGTGAGATGTAAGCTAGAGGTATGTGAGATGTAAGGTAGAGGTAAGTGAGATGTAAGGTATAGGTATGTGAGATATAAGGTAGAGGTATGTGAGATGTAAGGTAGAGGTACGTGAGATGTAAGGTATAGGTATGTGAGATGTAAGGTATAGGTATGTGGGATGTTAGGTATAGGTATGTGAGATGTAAGGTAGAGGTACGTGAGATGTAAGGTAGAGGTATGTGAGATGTAAGTATAGGTATGTGAGATGTAAGGAAGAGGTAAGTGAGATGTAAGCTAGAGGTATGTGAGATGTAAGGTAGAGGCTCGTGAGATGTAAGGTATAGGTATGTTAGATGTAAGGTATAGGTATGTGGGATGTTAGGTATAGGTATTTGAGATGTAAGGTATAGGTATGTGAGATGTAAGGTAGAGGTACGTGAGATGTAAGGTAGAGGTATGTGAGATGTAAGTATAGGTATGTGAGATGTAAGGAAGAGGTAAGTGAGATGTAAGCTAGAGGTATGTGAGATGTAAGGTATAGGTATGTGAGATGTGAGGTATAGGTATGTGGGATGTTAGGTATAGGTATGTGAGATGTAAGGTATAGGTATGTGAGATGTAAGGTAGAGGTACGTGAGATGTAAGGTAGAGGTATGTGAGATGTAAGTATAGGTATGTGAGATGTAAGGAAGAGGTAAGTGAGATGTAAGCTAGAGGTATATGAGATGTAAGGTAGAGGCTCGTGAGATGTAAGGTATAGGTATGTGAGATTTAAGGTAGAGGTGTGTGAGATTTAAGGTAGAGGTGTGTGAGATGTAAGGTAGAGGTATGTGAGATATAAGGTAGAGGTATGTGAGATGTAAGGTATAGGTATGTGAGATGTAAGGTATAGGTATGTGAGATGTAAGGTATAGATATGTGAGATGTAAGGTATAGGTATGTGAGATGTAAGGTATAGGTACGTGAGATGTAAGGTAGAGGTACGTGAGATGTAAGGTATAGGTATGTGAGATGTAAGGTATAGGTATGTGAGATTTAAGGTAAAAGGACTTGAGATATTTAGATTGACTGTTCGACATTGAATGGAATCGACTAGATATTCTAGCCTAGTTACTAGGCAATGCTCTATGCCATTTATGTTATAAAGTGCAGATTGTATCAACGTTAAGAAAAAAATAGTCATGGCTAGAACGACCGTGTATAAAAACTGCTGAATAGTAGAATCGAAAACAGAAGCTGACAGGTATCGAATGAGAGTATTTTAAACCTTAAATGGCAGCAGTCAAGTTTTGTATTCCCTGTGGCGTTGGTAATACTGCATGAAAACTCACAGGTTCGGTCTTTTAGGGCATTGCATAAAATAAATGCTTTCTGGTGATGTTAAGGTTTCAATAGCCATCATGCGCCGATAAAATGCTTTAACATGAATATTTAGCTGACAATGTCGTTTTTGTTTTACAATCGGTGACAGCTCGCATAGTCAAACTGAACATGATAAATGCCTGAACAATGACAAAACACGTGTACGGGTTTATCCTAGATCAGATTTATTGGATTACAGCTAGTACGTCAGTTCTACATCTCCTATAAAACGTTATAAATACGTACATATAAAAGGTCGATGTCATTCGTTCCATGTACACTATTAGCTATTATTGTGTTGTATGCTACAGTGTCATACAATGACCACTTTCTGAACCGGAAGTACTTCCGTCTTCATCAGCCCGATCCGGATGTCAATGATATGTATCACTTCCCGAACATTACACTAACTTCCGTTTGTGCTACTTTCATCAGGCCAGTTTGGGTGATCAATATTTTCTCTCTACTGGGGCCATGATATATTAATGATATCTAGGTTACAGTTTTACTTTTTATATCTATGTACCAGTCTATGTTGACCTAATTACTAAATACCTTATCTAAATATGTACGGAACTTTGTCTATCTGATTGAATTAAATATTGAAACATTACTACAATGACAGTACATGTACACTTCCAATACTATACTTGTTTTTCCCAAAGAGATGGTCGATTTTCTCGGTATTTGTTACCTGATGGAATTCGATATTAATGCATTCTGATCGATCTGAAAACATGCATTAATAATGGATACATATTTAGTGGAGTCAACATAACCACGGTATAATTATATTACATCACAAATGGTTTGTCGGATCACCAATTTCCAGTGAGAATTCGGTGTACACAATGTGTCCGTTATGTTGAATTCTTTACGGAAACTGGTATCCATGGCAAGTTGATTAAATCATACCCATCATCAATATCACGTGATGTATGACTTCCTTCTGTTATTACTGATTTACCACACCCACGGGTGTCATTGGTGAGGCGAGAATAAATATGACAGACCATGCATGTTTCTACCACTAATATTTGACTCAAGGTAGAGTTCTAGATCCCTATTAAGGTTTATGTCTCTGCGGACATTGGTAATCCATGGCACTGACGTATCACCCGCCTTCGCCAGGAAACTCCTTTGCGTGGGACACTGATGTTTGCTGATAATTTCTTGTTTCGGTAAATACGCGATGCCACTCTCTAGCTGCTATGTATCGTTGGAACGCGAACGAATATAAAATAATGTGTGGATCAAGATGAAGAGCTTCACATGTGGTCTAAAGACAAGGGACACCAACCATGTCTGGCGCTCCTCGTCTTGTCTTTCCAAATGTAATAAAGATGTAAATTATCAAAGAGACTAATGAAGTAAAAAATCTACAAGCGTTTCTGTCTCTATGTCTCAAATTCATCTTTTGACATTTTGCTTTCCACCTTCATTCATAATTAACTCATCAATTATTACAGCCTCTTTTTCATTATGTACGGTCTTTCATGTGACACTCTGCTTTCATGTCTTGGCTTGATGAGAAAATATAAAATGTTAAAACAGCATGAATCTTAGTAAAGATATTCAAGCATGCTGCTTTTCTCAAGCAGTTATACAGAGTTAAAAGGATGAATTTAAATCATAAAAGTAGGTTACCTTTTTGAAACTACTTTGCTCTTGGGCAATACACTTTACTGTTTATGAGATACGGTTGTGGAATCGCACAACGCACCAGAAATATCTCGCGCACACCCTGCATACCTGTTGTGTATTAGCGCACATGGTGCACACAGTTGTGCGATGTGTGTTTGAATCGCACACCTGAGGTTCCGTATTATCTGTTGATCAATATTGCGAAACTAAAAAATACGGAATAAGTTGAAACAAGGATGTATATACAATGTACATGTAGAATACAATCAAAATTTAGAATGAGTAATGAATTATAGTCCGTATGAATAAAACACGTATGTTTACAGCCAGCGTTAGGGAAAGACTCCAGAATCAACGAACTCAAAGTTTATTTATCATATATTTATCAACGCAACATGACATACTGTAAATAACCAGTTAAATATCGAAGATTATTCAATATATAAAAGTGACATTTCTAACTACCGAAAGATATCTCATTTTCTAATAATTATCACCTATTCTTATTT
Organism: Pecten maximus; assembly: GCF_902652985.1. Taxonomy (NCBI): domain Eukaryota; kingdom Metazoa; phylum Mollusca; class Bivalvia; order Pectinida; family Pectinidae; genus Pecten; species Pecten maximus. The sequence continues at coordinate 4,651,943 of NC_047018.1, read as the reverse complement.
GATCAATCAAAACACTGCTTACAAGCGGCAGTCGGGAAAATTACTGACCGTGTATATTTTCCTATAAAAATGCAATACACAAAATATCTAACAGTACATGTATCTTCAGTAATACCAAATATATTTCACTCGTGTGGCTAATATTTTGTATACGTCCCTCCGTCCGTCAGTCCGTCCGATCAAATATTCTGGACTATTACACAGGTACCCATGATATACTTGTTTTATTACATAATCGCTGAAACTCACTTAAAATCCCTTGAAGTCGCCATGACTGTCGTCTGGCAGTATTGACATCTGAGTTACTTAGACGCTTGAGAGGGTAGGACTAAATTCCGAAACGTCATAGGAGTTCAATAGTTATCAAGTGATCGTGTACTAGTCATTTTAGCCGTGCAATAGTTCATAATATACCTTATGCGTATAGTTAAGGAAAATCAACCGCATTATGTAATAAATAAACACTAAACACTATATGACAGCAGACGGACGAATATTGTTCCGATCCGTGATACTCTTGTTACATACAGGTAAGGGACGACTCGTTGATGATGGTATAGAACAAACCCACCCGGTAGTAACTACTCAACGCACACAACAAAAGCAATTAGAGCAGATCCACATGTTTACCATGTCCTTTAAGTCTGAACCCACACATTTACCATGTCCTTTAAGTCTGAATCCATTGTGTATTGAAGGTTCGGATCCACACATTGACCCTGTACTATAAATCTGACGAATCCATTCTGTATTGAAGGTTCTGGTCCACACATTGACCCTGTACTATAAATCTGACGAATCCATTGTGTATTGGAGGTTCGGATCCACACATTGACCCTGTACTATAAATCTGACGAATCCATTGTGTATTGAAGGTTCTGACCCACACATTGACCCTGTACTATAAATCTGACGAATCCATTGTGTATTGGAGGTTCGGATCCACACATTGACCCTGTACTATAAATCTGAATCCATTGTGTATTGAAGGTTCTGACCCACACATTGACCCTGTACTATAAATCTGACGAATCCATTGTGTATTGGAGGTTCGGATCCACACATTGACCCTGTACTATAAATCTGAATCCATTGTGTATTGAAGGTTCTGACCCACACATTGACCCTGTACTATAAATCTGACGAATCCATTGTGTATTGAAGGTTCGGATCCACACATTTACCCTGTACTATAAATCTGACGAATCCATTGTGTATTGAAGGTTCTGACCCACACATTTACCCTGTACTATAAATCTGACGAATCCATTGTGTATTGAAGGTTCGGATCCACACATTTACCCTGTACTATAAATCTGATGATCCACACATTGACCCTGTACTATAAATCTGATGATCCACACATTGACCATGTACTATAAATCTGACGAATCCATTGTGTATTGAAGGTTCGGATCCACACATTGACCCTGTACTATAAATCTGATGATCCACACATTGACCCTGTACTATAAATCTGACGAATCCATTGTGTATTGAAGGTTCTGATCCACACATTTACCCTGTACTATAAATCTGACGAATCCATTGTGTATTGAAGGTTCTGACCCACACATTTACCCTGTACTATAAATCTGACGAATCCATTGTGTATTGAAGGTTCGGATCCACACATTTACCCTGTACTATAAATCTGAATCCATTGTGTATTGAAGGTTCTGACCCACACATTTACCCTGTACTATAAATCTGACGAATCCATTGTGTATTGGAGGTTCGGATCCACACATTGACCATGTACTATAAATCTGACGAATCCATTGTGTATTGAAGGTTCGGATCCACACATTGACCATGTACTATAAATCTGACGAATCCATTGTGTATTGAAGGTTCTGACCCACACATTTACCCTGTACTATAAATCTGACGAATCCATTGTGTATTGGAGGTTCGGATCCACACATTGACCATGTACTATAAATCTGACGAATCCATTGTGTATTGAAGGTTCGGATCCACACATTGACCCTGTACTATAAATCTGAATCCATTGTGTATTGAAGGTTCTGGTCCACACATTGACCCTGTACTATAAATCTGAATCCATTGTGTATTGAAGGTTCGGATCCACACATTGACCCTGTACTATAAATCTGAATCCATTGTGTATTGAAGGTTCGGATCCACACATTTACCCTGTACTATAAATCTGACGAATCCATTGTGTATTGAAGGTTCGGATCCACACATTGACCATGTACTATAAATCTGACGAATCCATTGTGTATTGAAGGTTCTGGTCCACACATTTACCTTGTACTATAAATCTGACGAATCCATTGTGTATTGAAGGTTCTGACCCACACATTTACCCTGTACTATAAATCTGACGAATCCATTGTGTATAGAAGGTTCGGATCCACACATTTACCCTGTACTATAAATCTGACGAATCCATTGTGTATAGAAGGTTCTGACCCACACATTTACCCTGTACTATAAATCTGACGAATCCATTGTGTATAGAAGGTTCGGATCCACACATTTACCCTGTACTATAAATCTGACGAATCCATTGTGTATTGAAGGTTCTGATCCACACATTTACCCTGTACTATAAATCTGACGAATCCATTCTGTATTGAGGGTTCTGATCCAAACCTTTTACCCTGTACTATAAATCTGACGAATCCATTGTGTATTGAAGGTTCGGATCCACATATTTACCCTGTACTATAAATCTGACGAATCCATTGTGTATAGAAGGTTCGGATCCACACATTTACCCTGTACTATAAATCTGACGAATCCATTGTGTATTGAAGGTTCTGACCCACACATTTACCCTGTACTATAAATCTGACGAATCCATTCTGTATTGAAGGTTCGGATCCACACATTTACCCTGTACTATAAATCTGACGAATCCATTGTGTATTGAAGGTTCGGATCCACACATTTACCCTGTACTATAAATCTGACGAATCCATTGTGTATTGAAGGTTCTGATCCACACATTGACCCTGTACTATAAATCTGACGAATCCATTGTGTATAGAAGGTTCGGATCTACACATTAACCATGCATTTTAAAGGTTCAGATTGTCATTTAGCATGGACTTTTAGAAAGGGAAATGTTTTGTGAATGCTTACATTAACTAAACGCTATGTAGTTATAGATCTAGGAAAATTAACGTCACCTTTAAGGGACAATTGGTGATGCCATTGATCAAGTTATCACCCTGCCATCTGGCGAAACAATAGAGTACTATAAGGTACAGCGGAAATGTTTTCGTATCTAGGGAATTATTATTATGTTATGTATAACAAAGGTATGACAGAGTAAAGAAATATAAGCTTTTATTGCCAGATTTCCACACTGTACAGTACAGTGCTTGTCAGTAATCATCCACACCGTCTGTCTACAGTGTGGACGGTATCGATATTATAATATGATCGTGCCTGTTTTCTACAACAAATATATCCACTGTCTTTTTATGTGTTTTCAGAGGTGAAACAATCGACGCCTGTTGATAGACATCCGAAACCGTCAGTGTCGTATTTCCTGTCTAATTAACGGCCATACAACGCATCTGTGAACAACAGATTTAGTGCTGACTCTCCGCGGATGTGTATTGGACGTATTGGGGATAAATTTATTAGAACACCATTGCTTTAAAAATCCAGAACAATTTATACATTATAGAAATGACAGACGCAGGAATCACTGGCGCTCACTGGTATCGACATCCCGTGTGACATAGTGCTATATAAGCACGGTAGTAGCTAGTATTAACCATTCAACAGCATGGAACTCCCTGGACCAACGTAACGGCGACACTACCTACAGTTAGTACTGAGTACCAGGACCAAGGATATTCACTTTATGTAATGGCGACTTCAACGGTATACGACTGGGAAACACCGGACACAGCATCAGTGGCCACTTGGCCGCTTCTGGACATTTTTAACTTGACCCTTAACTCCGCCAATCAGACTAATGATAGTAATGTGACGTTGTCGACTACAGGCCGAAAGGTTTCCCCGGCATCGACAGCCATACAGTTTACCTTCGGAGTAATCGGGAATCTGTTGGCCATATTTGTACTTGTCAGATCCGCTAAAAGTCACAAATGGCGAGTGTTTTATCGTCTTGTTGGTGCACTGGCTGTGACAGACTTATTTGGAATCGTGGCAACGTCCCCAGTGGCTTTTATTGTTTATGCTAACAATCTTAAATGGGTAGGAGGCCAACCCCTGTGTGACTACCTCTCCTTCATGCTCATATTTGCTGGACTGGCCACTGTGTTTATTGTAGCAGCCATGTCGCTTGACCGTTTCGTGGCCGTGTGGTTTCCTTATTCCTACAATGTCACTATGAAGAAGGCGTATCTGGTCAACCTAGCAGTAATTAGTTTATGGCTAGTGTCCATCTCCATCGCCTTCCTCCCTTTAATTGGTCTCGGCCAAAATGTTCTACAGTTCCCAGGTACCTGGTGCTTCTTTAACTTTTTTGGTACCGATATCGAAGACAAGTTTTTCGCCTACTTTTACGCCACAATCGGAATCATAATGATATTACTGACAGCCATTCTGAACTCTTTAGTAATTTTTATGTTAGGTAAAGCAAACAGACAGAATGGGTTGAGGCGGAAGGCGGCCAGTGTCGGGTCACGGAGTGGGCGGACGCGGCGGAATGATGTCTTTATTATGATATTTCTTGTGGTGTTGATGGTCGTATTCGCCACGTGTTGGACCCCACTAATGGTACGTATGAGTTCTTCATCTTTACTTTCACTATCAATAGTCACATGTCTTTTATTATCAATAACCACATGTATACTGATCATGAAAAGAAGCGTGTGGAATACATGTTGATTCCATACTTTAATTATGAGGAAATACCTAGTATGTTGTATTTTTTTATTTGAAACTGACCATATATTCATAAGTTACGAGGGAAGCTATTGTTTATTCTCTTGATGACTTCGAATTCTCTACTGTTTCTTCTTACATCTGTCGCTTATCTTTCTGTTCCTTAAAAAAGAATTTCGCTGTGCCGAGTTTGTTGCGCCATACAGAATACGGTTATATATGAAGATGTTAATATCATGGTAATACTACATGATGAGCACCCAATGATTTACATAATTTCAGATTAAATCTAAAATAAATAATATATTTCTCTATCGGTAATACAAACAGTCTTTTAAAACTAATTTAGTTCTGGTCTAGGAATAAACAAGTTAGGTTTTTGTAATTAGTTTGCACTCGATTAACAGACATGTCTCTTCTTTTACAAGACATTCAATAGCAATGACTATCTAATTGATTAGTGACAACAACAAAAAATGCCTGATTAATTGTTGTATCAAGCTTTTGTTTAGCATACGGATATATAAAATATATGTGTTTGACAGAGTTTCTCGCGTTGTAAACAGGCTTTTCGAATATGTTTACCACAACAAATGATCGTGTCTGTGGTAGTCACCAGGTATCAATATTTTAGATGGAAGGGATCCCGGTCGTTGTTATAGGATAATCAGTCGGATACAATCCACAGATTACATTCTGTGTACATACACAAAACAATCGATAGATGACACGGTTATCCTGAGCCAAATCATTAATCAAATGGCAAAAATCTGGGTCATGCAAAATTTAAATGTATGACTGCATTAGAACAATAAGATAACAATGATTTGACAATGATGTTTAGGCAGTTTTACTTGTACTCATAAACATGCGTTCTATATTTCAGATTCGTATTTATATACTACAAGGTAGCCACACACCTTCACCCTTATTAGATCGACCCGCCGATCTCTTAGCTCTGAGAATGGCCTCAATTAACCAGCTTCTTGATCCTTGGGTCTATATTCTGTTGCGGAAGGAAAACATGTTAAGGGTGCTAAGGTTGATGGAAAGGTTTCGGAAACACAAAGGTTTTAGGTATAAGTAAGAATGTTTAATGACATGGTGCACATAGAAGTGTAGATGATGTAACCTATTGTTAGCCCCTGTATGACCCTTCACATCCTTTAACCCATCACAATATGTACATATCTGTATGAATTCTATATATTGGTGTTAAAGTGTGCAAAACTAGTCAAAGGGATAATGTACTAAAGGAAAATAGTGCATGCCCTTCCATGCACCAATTTAAACTACGTTATTGATTTTATTTAAGTTTTACGTCATACGTATGATCATATGTAATTAATTAAGAACATGATGATTGGTTGTCAGAGTGCTTTGGACGATAATTATAATATAGGAAATGGGCATTGGTTGATACGCCAGCAATGTCTTACAAATACGGATATGCCATATAAAGACGACGTTAACGTACTTATATACCTGTACAGGGTTTTAAATACCCGGTAACAATATAGTCGGGGTATATAATATACCTGTACAGAGTTAGAAATACCTGGTAAATAACAACATAGTCGGGGTATATAATATACCTGTACAGAGTTAGAAATACCTGGTAAATAACAACATAGTCGGGGGTATATAATATACCTGACCTAGTTAGAAATACCTGGTAAATAACAACATAGTCGGGGGTATATAATATACCTGTACAGAGTTAGAAATACCTGGTAAATAACAACATATTCGGGGGTATATAATATACCTGACCTAGTTAGAAATACCTGGTAAATAGCAACATAGTCGGGGTATATAATATACCTGTACAGAGTTAGAAATACCTGGTAAATAACAACATAGTCGGGGGCATATACCCTGTATATGACCTGTTTTGTGTCAACGTGTGTTCTTTTCACTATATCAGGTGTTTTGTAAAGATATGACCTAGTTTGAAATGCCACTTATTAATATGCAAAACTGACAAATTCGGAAATGTGCATGTATGGAAAATATCACAATTTATTACATATCATAAGAAAACAAAAGTATGCTTAAGTAGGACAAAAGTGGAGAGTCTTTCTGTAACAATCATCAAAAACATTTTTTTTCAAGTGAAACGGTATCAACCATGTCCCACATATTTTCACCTTTAAAACGTTGCTTCATTAGGAAGTAGGTCAGTCGAATTGACGCACGTGCCAAAAATTCTGAAATACAGCTGTTTTCGTCACTGCCGAATGCAGCAAAATATATGCAATGGGTGTATTCCTACAATACGGATGCCAGTTGCACGATGAAATGCCTGATGAAACACATTATGATGAATGATAAGTTTAGAAATTTAACATACAGGTAGGATTAGTTAATACACGTACGGGTAGAAAATTACAACGGAAAAGACCCATGTTAGTCAAACATCTATACGGTTGCCTGTAGTGTGCCATTAGATGGCTCGAGAGTCCAAACAGCCAGTCGTCATGTTCATAATCGATCTTCAAAAAGAAAATAATCGTTCATAATAATCTATTTATGTAAAGTGTTTTACCGATAAACCGAATACAATTGAGAAGCAGGCCTCTAATATCGCACTATATTTGTCTACAATGTATGTGAGGATGGTCTTGGTATAAGACCCTCACTCATTTGCATGATGCATATGGTTGCTTCGCATTTGTGCGTGGTGATTGCCGGGATATTTGGCCCTCGCCTATACAATATATGTATGAATGATAGTTGCTTTGTGTCTAGTGTCGTTTGTTCGTGTAATTATTTTTAATTTGTTATTGTATATTGATGACCTTAATTCCTCGATTTCTCCTCAGTTGATAATAGTGATCGCTTTGGCATGGGGTGCTACCGGAGTAAGAGCATTGACCTTGGAAGTTACAAGAGCGATAACCTTGACCTTAGACGAAACCAGAGCAATAGTCTTGGCCGTGTACGTTACAGGAGCGATATAATTGACCTTGGTCGTATACCGGAGAAAGCTTTGATCTTGGACATTACCAGAGCGATAACTTTGTCCTAGATCGTTTGTCAGAGATAGCTTTGACCTTGGGTGTTACCGGAGTGATAGTTTTGACCTTGGACAATACTGGAGTGATCACTTTAATCCCGGGCGCTCCCGGGATGGTCGCTTTGACATTGGACGTTTACTCCAGATAGCTTTGACCTTAGGCATTACCAGAACGAAGGCTTTGTCCTTGGTGTTTTTGTCTATATGCCTCATATCTTAATGTTTTTTTTATGTTTAATACCGTGTTTTGTTTTCTGTGTTGTATGTATATACAGTGTATATACCATCACCTGCATGCAGTGTCACAAAATGATATGGAGGTCAATAAGTGTTTTGCTTTAAATGTCACACTTGTTAGGTATTTAAACACTTATCAGGTAAGGAGTTGTCGTAATGTGGAAATTCCTTCTATTGCATGTCGGTCATCAAGGTACTAAAACGTTGTTCAGGAACGAAACAAAAATCATTATTCCTGAGAATTTGGTGATGACTTGTGACATGGTGACATAAACTGACTAGAGTATAACTTATGTTGATAACGGCATGAATTGACTAAACTCTAACTGAGGTTTGTGACGAAATGAATTGATAAAGTATAGCTGATGTTTGTGACGAAAGAAATAATAAAGTATAACTGATGTTTGTGACGAATTGAAATGATAAAGTATAGCTGATGTTTGTGACGAAAGAAATGATAAAGTATAGCTGCTGTTTGTGACGAAATGCTAAAGTATAGCTGATGTTTGTGACGAATTGAAATGATAAAGTATAGCTGATGTTTGTGACGAAAGAAAAGATAAAGTATAGCTGATGTTTGTGACGAATTGAAATGATAAAGTATAGCTGATGTTTGTGACGAATGAATTGGCTGATGTTTGTGACGAAAGAAAAGATAAAGTATAGCTGATGTTTGTGACGAATTGAAATGATAAAGTATAGCTGATGTTTGTGACGAAATGAATTGATAAAGTATAGCTGATGTTTGTGACGAATTGAAATGATAAAGTATAGCTGCTGTTTGTGACGAAATGAATTGATAAAGTATAGCTGATGTTTGTGACGAAATGATACAGTATAGCTGATGTTTGTGACGAAATGTAATGATAAATTATAGCTGATGTTTGTGACGAAATGTAATGATAAAGCATAGCTGATGTTTGTGACGAAATGAACTGACTCAATCATAACTGATGTTGATATCAAATTCAAATTCATTTCATTCCCTTTTCACATATTGACATGGTGTATAGATATCGACATAAACTGACTAAACTTAAGCTGACGTTTGTGGATCGTACCTGTCTCTGTGGAGTCAGTCATTGCATTGCATGGTGTTATTGAGCAGTAGTTAGTCCTTCACATTTTAGTTTTCACCATCACGGTATGTCCTGTCTTTGTATCAGCATGACCGTCCTAAATATTCGTCTCAGTTTCATATTGCATTATATATTTATTGCAATATTGCCATTTAGTATAAATTAAAAAAAACGCTTGATATATGAACTATGAACACGAAGTGACATGTAATAGTTACAATAGATCTCACATCCAATCTAGATACAATAGTCGCTCACAAACACTTTATAAAATACTGTGTATCATTGTTAGTCCAGTCATTTTAGCCTCAAAATAGGGCTAACATCAAACTATTTGCAACAAAATTTATTTCATGTAATTATAATTAATTTTTCTTTGTTTTCATGGTAAATACTCAAATGTGATTGGTCGAAACATTCTTTTCATTCTTCTATGAAAGAAATTCCGAGAATGGCGCGAAAAATGTGACGTCACATTACGACAATTGACGTTGCGTATTGATTTGAGAAAAAGAATCCCATTTAAAACCAGTAAAATTGTTCATAAAACATGATTTAAATTAGAAAATCATTTTCAAAAATGAACTATAAGTGTTGATGTCAATTCTTTTTTAGTTTCATCGGGGTATGAAACAAATTTCGTTTGCAAACGTCTGTAGCTACGCTACGCGGATTCATACAGTTTGCAAACAAAATTTGTTTCATACCCCGATGAAACTAAAAAAAAATGACATCAATGCTTAATTGAAAGCTCAGTTATCATAGAAAATCCTATATAAAATCTACATTCCCATAAATTGTGGAAATTTGTGAAAATTGGTTTTCAAATCGCCATGTAGAGGGCAGCAATTATACATAGAAATTGGGGGTGGGGGTAACATTTATTGTATAGGTAAAATATTCTTTGAATAATTTCATCAAAATGATATACCAAATGAAAGATAATTGTTCATTGCTTTAATTATGTAAAAATAATAACGGTTCTAATTCATTATGACGTCACAAGAACCATTGAATTACCTCCCCTTTGTCAAAACGTGATTTTCCACGTCATTGCCATAAAGATGTTCTTTTTATCCATTTTTTCCAAAGGCACTTAATGTTTTGGTACATATGTCTGTAGCGCCGGTTTAGAGACGGATTATCGCGACTGACAATCCAATCGCACTGTTAGTAGTTTATCAATACATTCGATTGCTTTTGTGTCGGTTACATAATTATCTGACAATTGATACACGCCCTCAAACAATCTCTTTGTCAAGTCGCGTACTACAGAGATCAGTGTAATTCGAGTGTTATTTGAAGTCGAAATGTATCTCTGTGACCAGTTCTCAACAATTCTATACACTATTCATCAAATACCTTGGTATTGAGTGGAACTGCATTAACTGTAAGCGTGCGTGTCCAGTAACCACAATTTGAGCACATTTAGGGAAAGTTTATGGTGGTGTTTACCAACTCAAATCATTCTCTGAAATGTTTTACTGCAATCTACTCTACAAGAACAAATCTTTCCATATCCCGCCTGTAACAATGTTACAAAAAACATATACGGTTGAATAAATGCAAATACACATAGATTTAAAACATATAGCATTGGACTAGTCGCCGCATGATTGTGTTTACGGATTTTATTATCTATTGATAATTCATATGTTGATACCATCTCTGGTTTTGAATGATTTATTCTGTCATTTTTTATTTTATTTATTCTATTTTTTCAAATCTATCTATTTTCCTGAATAATCTGTCAAGATCTAAATTGTTATTTTCTGTTTTACTGTCATTTGCCAGTGTAGTTGAGTGAAATCCTCTGAATCAATATCCGAGCACTAACTATAAAAGTGTCTGACGATGTATCAGTTTCCTTGTCATCTGTTTGTTGTAGGTGAGGGTGATAATCAACCAAAGTGCCGCCTTTCCTGTCGACTATAGGTCCGATCTGATGGCTGTCCGACTGGCGTCAATAAATCAAATCCTAGATCCATGGGTGTATATTCTTTTTCGTAAAGAATTCCTTAGCAAACTGTTACAGTTTGGCAAACGACATACTAGATCCGGTCTGTTTCATAGATTGTCAAGCACTCGCTCCAGGACCGGAAGTGAGAGGAGCATGACGGATGATGTGTTCGAGCAGCCAGCGACGGATTGTGGAGAGATTTTACTAGAAACGTCAGAAAAACAAGAAACTGTCAAAAGTAACGGTGTGAATGGTGACATTAAAGACAGTGCTGCTTAACTCTGTTGTTGAATTTCCTCTTTTAGGCCCTAATGGAAATCGGCATCCCTCTCAAAAAATATAAACAGAACAAAACGTATCCATATTTTCTTGAGTTACCATTTGAAGATTCAGTGCTTCATTGTATACAACCTACTTGTATTTTAAAAGCGTGCAATATAATTATTTCTGGCGATACAAAGTGAGGATGAGGTGAATCGTGAAAAATAAGGATGACGAGGGGAATCGTCTAAAAACTAATGACGAGGTGAATCGTGTACAACGTGATGACGTATGATAGGTGACACGTGTACAAACTGATGACGTATGGTACGTGAAACGTGTACAAATTGATGACGTATGATATGTGACACGTGTACAACGTGATGACGTATAATAGGTGACACGTGTACAAACTGATGACGTATGGTAGGTGACACGTGTACAAATTGATGACGTATGATAGGTGACATGTATAAAATGTGATGACGAATGATAAGTGACACGTGTACAAAGTGATGACGTATAATAGGTGACACGTGTACAAAGTGATGACGTATGATAGGTGACACGTGTACAAAGTGATGACGTAAGATAGGTGACATGTATAGAAAGTGATGGCGTAAGATAGGTGACACGTGTACAAAGTGATGACGTTCGATAGGTGACACGTATACGAAATGATGACGTATGATAGGTGTCACGTGCACAAACTGATGACGTATGGTAGATGACACGTGTACGAAATGATGACGTATGGTACGTGACACGTGTACAAATTGATGATGGATGATAGGAAACACGTGTAGAATATGATGACAGGGATAGTTCAACCCGAATGTAAGATTTGAGATATCCTTATTCGCGGAACAGACCCATGTTTGATTATTTTTCTCACATACTTGCAAGCAAATGTAAGTTTTTATGAAGGGTTTTAATCGCACCATCTTCAATACTTCTTGGAATGTGCGACAAAATGTATGACGTCATCATTTACGACTTGGTTACTCAACGTAAAATGATGACGTTATGTTATTGTGAGCAGCGTCATATAGCGCGTGTCGGCTGTCTTTGATGGCGACACGAAATTTCACGGTTGAGAAGAAAATGTCTTATGAAAAATCAATCATTTACTTTTACAATATGTAAAATATATATATTTATATATTTATGAATTCCAAATGTACAACAACATAAAATCTACAGAGACTTATGTTTCCTACTGAAGACTTACTTTGTATGTTTCATGTCAACACTGCCCAGTATGTAAACATAGGGCGACCACTTATCACATACAATGCCATGATATATTAAAGGATATAATAACATTTTCGGTATCATTGTTCTATCATAATATAAAGATATATTTAAACAAGAAATGTCTTTAAAAAGATAAACGGCATAGTTTTAATGCTGGTGGTTATAATGTAAAACTGCTGGTGAAATAAATTAACTATCTAATGCGTTTCAGCACGGATAACAAAATTATATCAAATTGAATCATTTTTGGTGATAATAAGACGGCATTTGAATGAGGAATATAATTTTATTAATGTGTCATTTGAAAAGATTCATGCACTTATTCAGCTTGCATTCAATCTTAACTTTGTTTCGTTTTTAACTGCATATCTGCATTTTGCATTTACCACTACATTGACCAATCACATACTTCATCTTGACCAGTAACGCCATCTGTCGCGTCATATCCGGGACAAAAAAAAAATTATACGCCTATGCCGAAAAAGCATGGTTACAAAATATCTTTTAATACTAACGGAATCTAGCTATTCCAATAACATAACGTCACTCAGAATAAAGCAACTCAATGTTTAACATGTCAATATTCCAAGAGATATCAGTATTACATCAATATATCATTTTTCATCATTTATTTTTCAAGATTTCAGTAATAATCCTAGCTAGGCCTTACCTGTTTTATGTATAAATAATTATTGATATATCACGTGAAAAATTTCCGCAAACAGCGAATTCGTAATTTGTCAAAAGACACAAGGACTTTTTTGTTTTGATTCAACTTTCAGTATTAGCTCAATAAATTATGCAAAATGTAGGCCTAAAGCTCGATCATACGTGTGAATACATTCCCTGAGTTTACAATGGCGATCGAGTTCTGTACCGCCTCAGACTTGAATGCACTTTCACTTTGTGAATTGTGTAACATTGCTATAAACGTATATGAACACAAGTGGAATAGCCGCTTTATGTGCTAATAAAAATGCCAGTATAATGCAGACAGTTTAGAAAACAGGATCTGACAGAACACTGACACTCTCGATAGCACCAAGCTCATGACCTACGTAGCGCAGTAGGTCTAACGTTAGCTGTATCTCGAATGCTATGCTTAATACCATTTCAGTGGTCACAGAAAATAAACCTCAATTTAAACACTATTTAACAACACAAAACAGACTGGTAGCAGAAGTATGCTATATCGAGAACAGGGACATATTATTGTCGTAATTTGACTCAATCTACACATATGGAGGACACAAGTTTCCGGCCGTCGAATACCGCCAATTTTCAAATCAATGTTTCTTTACTTACTATTATCAGAATTTACATCCCAAACGCCAGTGCGACAATGAAATCCAATATGTCAAGAACACCATGTACATCATTAGCTAACCTGCGACTAAAATCCACATTGTTACACTTTTTCTCGAGCTCTGAATATCCCGGCTATTAGACTGCATCACATCAATTTTTTTAACAGAGTCCCTGTGTCTCGAGTGATCAAATCACACACATACTATACTGTCAACACTGCACTCTAAATTCGTATTTATATGGGTATTGCTAAGTTTTTATTATACAATATCATAAATATTTGTTATAAATGAATATTTTACCTTGAAAATATCGTATCTATGTGTATCAACATCGTAATAATCAAAACGTGTATGGCACTATATTTTGTGTTCCCTTGGCGACGAGAATAGTTGACTATCTGCTGTTCCACTACTGTGCACACATGTAAGATAAGTATAACAATATTACAAAGTGACGCACTTACGTCACACTGTTGCGACCGAATTTTGCAATCTGGTGGCGAAGTTTTAAATTTGGTTAACGTAAATATAAGGATTGATTGTCAATTTTGTTGCTTGCATGGACTGATGAAGGGAAGTGAACCTCGTGCAAATGGTACATGAACTGCTTCGCAGTTCACTTCATTTGCACGAGGTTCACTTCCCTTCATCAGTCAAAAGCAACAAAATTGACAATCAATCCTTAAATTGATACAAGGTACAAGATATAAGAAGCTTTATTCCATGTCGAATATGGCAATGGGTAACATAAGCTCTCAAGAGCTTGTACTTCGACAAACACATACAAATTATACTGCAAACATAACAATATATAATAAAGCATATAACATGATACAAAGCACATGGACAATACATATAAGCACAGAAAAGCATTAGGAAATATTAAATTAACTTTGAGAAACAAAGACTGACATATCACTAATTCAGTGTTAAGAGATTGATGGTTAAGAATGAACACTTACATTTCTCAGACACAGTATTACTAAATGTAAAGTTAAAACACTATCAGAGCAAAAAGGTGAATACATATATAGGTGTGTATATGCTTATATAGCAAAGGGTAGACATTTCCAGGATATACACTAATATAGTATGAGTTAAAAGAAACCTAATTGAGAAACTATGAAAAAAAATGTTTTTTTAAATAGTAAAAAGTTTAAGTAAAGCTTCAGGATTGACAACAAAACCGCATATACACATCATACTTTAGGCCTATCTATATAACGTCACCACGGTGATATGTCAGCAACCATCCCATTGTGTCCTACACGTTCTGGGAGAAACAAGACGCGCGTGTTTCTCTACCCTAACAATGTTAGAGGGTAACACGGAGAGAAACCTATGACGAGCGCCGTGTAATCTCTACCCTAACAATGTTAGAGGATAACACGGAGAGAAACCTATGACGAGCGCCGTGTAATCTCTAAATTCCCAAGGTGCATTTACACTTCACAGAATGTCAAATTTTCCAAGTTAGGATTTTGATTATATTAAAGAGCTTAATTACATTTACATGATTAACGGTGTTATGTTATTATCTCTTTTTCGGGAATCCATCGTTAAAAAAAACCCAATCAAATAGACACAATAACGATTATTTACATTTCCAGATTTCATTCCGGTAACAACTCGGATTTCAAATGGCGGTAAGGTAAAAACAAACTGGAATGTAGAGCAAACCTTCTGCCTACTTTGTATTCGTTCCGCTTGGTTCATACTTTCCGTATTTTTTACAACCAATGTCGCCATGTTTGAAATAGGTCACTGGAAGCAAAGTATTTTGTGGCGATTGATTATTAATTTGGTGGGAACGAGCTATCGAACTGTTTAAATGGCATATACAATACACAAACTGCAATTACAAACCATTGTCGTAAAGTTTAGAGTTATAAATATTGATATTATATCTTTCTTTCTGCCCTAAAATCGGTGGAATTTCTGCAGTGTCAAATAGGCTTCGGTTGCATTGCTATAAAAGTCGGTTTGCGTCAGAACCAAAATATAGCCGGAAACCTTTTGCTGGCTCAAGTAGTGTTTCTCCAGAGAAAACGTGTGACAGAAATATATGTCACTTCATCATATTAAATGTTACTCTTTATTATATACAAGACACCATTTCGGTAACGATACGTACAGCACATTATGATTTGTTTGCTTGCAAAGCTCTGGCATTCAAATAGATCATAAATACCATACAAAAACAGTTCTACGCTTATATTTACATTCCTTTTACTTTTTTTTTCATTTTTAAATGCTATAATTCATATTTAAAATTCATAATTCCCGCCTTATCGACAGTCAGCAGATTTTGTGTCAGTCGTTGGAACAGCCGGAACATGGTCGCGTGTTTTTTGGCAAACAAAATAGTACATGGAAATTTAAAAAAAAAAAAACAACTCAATTTTGTTAATCATTTTATTATCAAAATAATGCGCAAATGGCATATTTTTAGAACAAATAATGTAGACAAAATAATTAGTCGTTCAACTTAATTATCCTGGATATTGTAGTTCCGGTTTGTGTTGTATTAATACGCTGATAAGTGTAGCGCGTGATGGATGACATTTAAACGTACATCAATGCCAGAGCTCTCAAACAGACTATATAGTGACAATGCCAGACAAATGTAGAGATAATCTAGCATGGACACGGAAGTGTATGAAGCGGTTTACATGTTATTCATAAGCTACATGTAATTGTACATTAAAGGTTCTACACCTCCGACAAATTGTATTTTTCATCAATTAAAAACACGGAATAGACTCGTGTATTTTTCTTCAGCAATATTTATACACTTTACACTATTACCACCCTCTGAAATTGCCATCTTCTTATTTATCTTTAAACTTAAACAAAAAAATAAACAAACAAAAATAATTATGTTACCGGGGTGTTGAACAAAATATCACACAGTCTCATAGGTAGGCGAGATATGTATCTTATTCTTGTAAGAAACCCTACAATTACAAAAAAAAATAAAAATACAATTCATCACACACTGATATCAAATACACTACAGATTTGACAATTCAAGGGACATAACTCATATATGCATAAGTATGACTATACAATAGCTGCTATAGATGCGTTAACAGATCATTCTACTAATAATATTACAATTTCAAAATACAGCTATCAATAACTAGAATATATCTGTCTTGATATTTAATTGGAAAAAAAAACAAAAGATTAAAATTTTTTAACAAGACAATTACCAAAAAAACAATAGATAGATAACTATTTAACAAAACAATTACCATAACATCACAACATATATTACTTTGACTATCGATATATCATGGGTAATTTTAATTCAAAGATGTTCAATAGCCTATAACTAAACACCTGCAGTACACTTTGTAGTTATAATTTAAACTTGGGGATAAAACAACTCACCCATATATGATGCGGAGGTTCCCAGAAACTTAATCCCACAGCCTTGATTAATAATTCACCGGCAGTAATAAAATATGTACAAGTAATTCATAAGCTAATATATTGATTTAATAAAACCAAGGGAGTTTGAACTTGCTTAAAGTTACGAAAATATATTTTGAAACAATTCATCGGGTTATCTACCTATTACTACATGTACATTGCACAATATTTATAAAATATTATACAGTACAATTATTTCAACATTAAATTAAAAAAAAAAAAAAAAACTCACCAGATCTGTTAAATCTTGAGAAGACACAAGTGTCACCAGCTCAGGTGCCAGAACAGAAGTGAGTGTACAAAGAAAGTTAAAAGCATGCACAATTAGTATGAACTGTCCAATGAAATTGTGGGTACAAGTCACATGTCTCAAATGATCACATTCCTAACATACGAGTGTTCTAGAGACATTAAGAATCCTTACCCTAAACAAATTCAACAGTATAAAATATTTGCATTTAATTTTATTCCATACACAAAATGCAAGTACACAAAAAATAATACAAATTCATTAAAGTAGTGTTACACTTGCGTCCCGAAGAAATTCCATTTCGCCTCCATATTGAATGAAATCATTGCACTTGCGCCGAAAACACAAACACAAACGAGAAATGGCGATCGCACTTACAAGCGAGGAAGGCTACAAGTGTTGAAATCTCCAGAAAGGAAGGAATTAAACGTAAATTAGATTATGAAACGAATTCAGGGAAGGATTTCAACCGGAGACTTCATAGACAGGTGGAATTATTACACACATATATTTAAAACGACAATCGGAAAATATGCGGAAATGGCAGTTTTTGTTGGAGAGGCAAATGTGTTACGTACATATGTGTAACGTTCGGTCTGTTGTCATCTTTACTGACAACTGTAAGCAGATGATGTGATTGAATCAATGGTTAAGATTTCTTTCGTGATATGCATTGATTGCAGATTGACTATTTATCGTTCATCAGCTTAATCATATTGAGAAATCAAATTTTTATCAATCCAGCAGAATGCGACCAAAAGGGGGTAACGCTAAGAAAGCTTTTCAGTTCGTGGGTGGCAGCATGCAAAGGATCGTGATTTTCCTTGCCGTATAATACTGAAATGTTAAAAAAAAATGGGGAATTTTGAATCTGTAGTTATGATAGGCAACAGCCTGTGTTTGTCCCAGCTGAAGTCCACAACATTTCTTCTGTATGTAAATCTCTCCCAGAATGCACTGCGATCGATCAAGGTCACGTGTATGTAATGGGGGTTAAAATGTTGATCTCTTTCATAAGCAGAGATGTTCAAAAGTTCGTAAATTCTTGGCTTTATTACGACGATTTCTGACGTTATAAAATTATTTTTTGTGAGTCTTTAATAGGCATGTATACAAAATATGGACTAAATGTCATTTATTATTAAAATAATAGCAATTTATTATATTCTGTCGGAGGTGTAGCATCTTTAAGTTGTCTGAAAACTGAAGTCTAATATAAATATACAACGCGATCGGGCACCAAGTTTTCCAATTTATATAAAGCCCTTTCCCAAAAACAGTATACAACACAAATATTTACCCAAGATGACATTAGAATTTACATAAAGTGATTTTATTTTTGAAAATGCGAGTTTAAGAAGAGTAGAGATGGGGTGATAATTGGTGGGAAATGGAGGGAGAGAATGTAGAAGTCTCCTTCATTTACAATTTATTTTACAGTTTTTGAAGAATAATTAGAAAAGTTTTGACTAGAAAGTTTTATAGTATTGTTTTTAAACAGAGTGAGTGATCTTACTCGACTCAGCTGACGTTTGTTAACATTGCACTATTCCACTTTCAGCTGTTCAATGTTCATCATATCTCATGCCATGGTTTGCTTTCCCCGTTGTCTTTCCTTTCCTTCTGATATACCCGTTTCGCAAATGCCATATTAATGGAGAAAGTATACATATATATTATTGAAGGGACATATTTGATTAAAGGAAGAGAAAGAGAGCTGATAGGGAGGGAGTGATAGAGGGAGAGGAATGGTGCGGAGGGAGATACAGAAATCAAAATCTGTTTGTATCACGAACGTATTGCTGAGTGTGCAGACATATTTTTTCGTTTTCTTACTCGTAATATCTAGTTGCAGGTCTAGTGGGATGAAATCATTTAACTCGCGTTACCATTTTACTCTCTGATCTACATACTTGTTACAATTAAAGAAGAAATGGTAAGCATTTTCTATTTAGTGTCCACATTGACAAAGTTGGAAATTAATCAAATTAGTATGAAATAATTCGTCATTTAGAGTACTCCATCTACATCTTACGGAAGCGTATTAGGGCCACTATCAAAAAAAAATCGTACGTACAAATTAGTAAATCGTACGTACGAATTAGTAATCCGTACGTACGAATTAGTAAATCGTACGTACGAATTAGTAATCCGTACGTACGAATTAGTAATCCGTACGTACGAATTAGTAATCCGTACGTACGATTTAATTTTTTTTTATAGTGGCCCTAATACGCTTCCGTAACATCTTAACCTGGCATGCAAAATATTACTTTTCCTGTCAACAATCAAATAATAAATAGGAATATCTGTCATTAAGCTTACGAAGAGCGTCTTTAAATACTGAGACTGACATGCTCTGTCTTATGTTAGGTTCTAAGTTGTTCCAAAGTCGAAAAGTAGAGGGGGGAAAGAAGTGTTAGTAAGATGAAGAAAATTGGCCTAGCTCAAAGTAATGCTTCCGTCTTAGCAGGATTAAAATTTACTAACCACTTATCTGCCCAGTGTTCAATTTTACCTAGATCGCTGTTTATATTTGTTTCGATGGTTTGAGAAGAGGTATCTGAGTACAGTAAGGAAGTATCATCTGCAAATAATTTACACAAACTTTCAAGGTTATCGGCTATGTCATTTATATATAGAATAAATAAAACAGGGCCTAATACCGAGCCTTGAGGAACACCGGCATTTGTAGATTTAACTAAAGACTTATTATTTGACCTAACCAATCTAACAATTTCCCTGAAATACCGTAATTTGCCAGTTTCATCATCAGCCCCCTGTGTCACACACGATCGAACGCTTTTGATATATCACAAAAAAAACTAAACATGTCGGACTTTTTTTTTCTAAATTTTCACATAAAGTGTGATATAATTCTATAATTTGGTGTTGAATGACCCGGCTGAAAACCAGACTGATAATTATATACTAAGGAATGTTCAAATAAATAATTATGCTTATCCAACCTTTTTAAATAATTGCATTACTAACGCCTTTTCCACTGTTTTGGGAAGATACCAGTTTCCAAAGAAGATCTAAAGATAAGAGACAGAGGAATTGCTACTGATATTGCTGTATTCTTTAACATGTTGTGACTAATTGTACCAATGCCCACTGCTTTACTAATATTTAACGATTTTAGGATGTAGATAATGTCATTTAAGTTGAAGGGTATGTCAAATATAGTTGCGTCCGTCCGAAGTTCTACAGCTGGTACGTCAGTGTTAGTATCGTCAATATTTAAAATGGAAACCAAGTAATTTAAGACATTAGCTTTTCCATCATCTGTATTTTCAATTTGTCCAAATTCATTTCTAATGGGAGGTATACTATTGGTAGTAGCAGCTGTTTTTATTTGTCAACTTGAAATATGATATCGTATTATTGGTAAGTTATATCGCCATACACGTACGTCATGAAGTTCTTATTTTTGCATATCTTCCTTCTTCAGCTTACTAATCTCTGACTGCGAATAAATTAGCGTAAACGCTGTAAAAAAAAAAGCTCAGCGGATTAATAAGCGCGGGAATCGATAAAGTAACCATTACGTCGTCTCATTGTGACGTTGCCGGAACGTCAACTAGACGGTGCCACTTTGAAGGACTGATCAACGTAATTTTAGCGTTTCATCTGATACCCGATGATCTCTTTACATTAAGCTAAAGTCAACTAAGTATTTTGTCAAAAGCTTAACTGAATATTGCGGAAATAGGTGCATATTCAACTTCACCACGAGGTACGCTAGCAACAAATGGCATACCTCTCCTATAGAACAGTCGACCACGTCACTACTAAATTTGTGCCAATACACTCTGTGTGCTTTGACAACCATAGTTCCGAGACGGAAATTCTATATTTTGAATATCAATTATTTAAAAACGTAAAAAGCATTAAACAAAAATGTTGAGTTGTTTCTTTTAATTTTGTTAACAATACTTGTGTCGTAGATTCACTGGAACTATATTATCTTAGCAACCACGGCTTCCGTAGTTACCAGCGTAGTATTACGTCTCATTATTTATTTTCGTTACGGTATTTCAATGATTTGTAAATATATGCATTGAACGGTGTTTTATTACGTTAACAGTAGTATGAACGCAATGGGATACATACATATCCACACGCTATATAGAATATATCTGTATTCAATTGCGATCATATAAACATAATCGCAATAAAAACACCGTTCAATTTTTATATATATAAATTGTGTATAAATCCTTATATATATATATATATATATATATATATATATATATATATTGTACATATTCACATATAGAATATGCAGTGACGTGCCTTACATTGAAAACTAGCATAAAAACAAATGCATTTATCAAATCCGAGCTTTGTATTGTTTTTGCCATTGCTCATTGCCATGTAAAATCTGCACCGTTTAAGGGGAGGTATAGTAATAAGAAGTAACAACATACAATTTCCCTTGGTGTTACCAAATGTTCAACAGTCTCGGTGTGATATTGTGTTATAATATCTTCTCACAAGATTACCGACAAAATGAATAACGATTAAATAGTCTGCCATCCTATAAGAATTATAGCACAATAACTTTCAAAAGAAGGCATCAATATTATACTTATATTTCAGTTTTAGAATACATATATTCTTATATACTACACCTGTAACAGTGTCATCACATTCCAAAGTCATCCCGGGCTGCCAATGGGACATGTTCTTGTGATGCCACGAGTAGACGCTAACGTTCCTAGCAAAAAATATCGTTTGTGGGAGTAATCATAAAATCATCAATTTATTTCAACATGTTCGCCAATAAATTTCACCGTGAGCATATTTACCTTTTATGTAACATAACTACATAAATTATTACCAGTTACATTGATCAATCGCTTTTGTTTTTAATCCGGTAGCTCGAATATCTGTGACGTCAAATACATACGCTTTGCATAGTGACGTAAACAAAACAACGACACGAACATTGTTCTGCATATCACTACACAGATGTGAATTATGGTCTGATAGCTTTCTATTTTGTTTGGTAAGGTTATATATTGTCAATGCAGAGCAAATAGGCCCGACCACCCGGGTTTTCCCCGGGAACCCCGTTTCCTCCCACACTAAGTCTTATCGCGCGGTTCCATCCGGGCCAACAAGCGTGATTACTATAAATGATATAACTATTTTCGCAATTGTTGTATAAATAAAGTTTATAAATACAAATTGTAATGTGATTAATTATGGTAACTCCAATTAGGTAAAATATTAAGACTAATGATAAGAAAAATGTCCACTGTCGTCCTTATTGCACTCGGCAAAACATGTACAGCTGTATGTGGTTAGTGTTCGAGCTGATACATTAACATACAGGTAATTACCGTAACATACAATGTACAGCTAGATAAACAAAGGTGTGTGTAGATTTTAATTACATGTGTTTAAAATAATTACGAGACAAGTTGATCAATCAATCTTGTTGTCCGGAATGAAACCGTGCGATGTGTCTTATCGAGGGGTGCTGGGACAACCTGGAGAAAACTATGTGGTCGGACAGGTGGCCGATAGCTTTTGACATTGAATCATAAAACATGTCTCAACCATACCATGCGACATCATGGTTTAAAAGTACATGCTGCATTTTGGTTATTACAATATTGACAAATGGAGAGTTTGTGCATAATTTAGAATTAATATCAAACGCAATGAATATCCTACGTTAGAAGACAAGTGTAAATGGGTAAAGTATGATATACTAATAATAAACATTTTGTAGACACAAATAAACGTAAATTGACCGCAAAAATGGTATACATAATAAAAGGATTATAGTGCCATCCTTTAATTTTAAGTTATACACATTGAAACATTGTAAAAGGATATATAGGACTCTTTAGGAGAAAGGAAATACAGTTGACAGTAAGATGTCTCTCCGGTTAGTTCGTTTATATCTTGCCAGTATATTAACTCTTATAGATCGTATCATACTAGTTATCGATATGTTATTATCCTTATCATATGGGCGTTGTATCATATTTTGTCGGGTGATGAGTAAAAACGCTCAAAACGTCACTCCGTAGGACGTGGACGTCTACAACAACGCCATCAGATCACGATTCTCCACCAGTCTACGGTCAATGGCTTGTACAGCGAAGAGGATGGTTTGTTTTGATGTCTTTATAGAATAATTTCACATCAGAAGTTAATTGTTGCAATAATGGCCAAACGGACTGTTGAACTCTGAGACATCCGCCTGAAATACACGTATCAATGCATGGAATAGGATACAAGTAATTGGATTCCACGACCCTGCCGTTTAACTTACAAATTGTATACCAATCCAAGAACAGATACTAATCACATCAAATCAACTGATCAGGAGGAGGTTGTTTATTTTCTGTAGCTTATGGAAATCCTTGCTACTAAAAGCGGAGAAACATAGCTGGTGACCTACTTCCATTTGCACGTCCAGAGTATTGAACTGGATGACCACCTCTTAGAATGCTGATTGTGCCATTTACCTGGTCACTAAACGGAATCAATACACATCAACTCTGATGAATGTATTTATCAAATTAACCATTCGATAGGCTATCTGAACACACTACGTGTATATGTGAAGTCCCTAAACGGAGGAAACCTGAAAGTTATGTGGACAGGGTTTTATTTCCGTAGTCTGGATGGACGCGAACTATTTGTCATTAATGCAAAATTGAAATAAAGATTAAACCATTGCTAACTGCCTAGTCCTGCAAGTGATGTATCAATTTGATTTACGGGTCACAAATTCCGAATGGACATATACGCTTGTAATCTAGTGATTTCCATTGATTACGGACATCAAAGTAAACCTTTTCTCCCGCATTTGTCGTTAAAAGAGACATATCCCATCGCATTCTTGTGTTGTCCATTGTCACTCATAATCTCCGACAGTTTTATTTAGTTTCAACAAAATATATTCAGAACCTGATAGAAAACATATACCAAGTGTAGTATACCATGGACTAGACAGCTTCTGTGGTATACTCTACCGTTACCTGTACAATATATCTGTATTTCTCTCATCCCTACCGGTATCATACTGGTCTGTCCAGGTAAATACACCCATGCTTGCTGTGTGTGTATTACCTCGCTTCCGGTGTAGGATAGCCACGCGCGCGCAATGATACAAAAGTAGGTCGCCGAACCGAAAGTAGATCTATCTATAGATTTGTAAACACATCGTCTGCTCCATGTGCTAGGCCAGATCTAATGCGAAATTTGTATGATATAAATTATGTAAAAAAACACGTTCTTTTATTGTTTTTTATTAATAAAACATGGCACTATATTTTCACGCGAAAGGACACACTAGCTTGGCCGACATCAAGTGATTTGGCTTCGCTTGCAATGACAGGGCTGCTGAAACAACGTTAGACTGTGGAAATGAATGGTTGCCTTCGTTTTTAGAACAGCAAACGTGGTTTGCATATATGAGGTATGGTAAATAGATTGGCGCTGTTCTTTTTTTTATTATATGCAGTAGAAAAAAAGTTTGGATTGAGAAAAAATGGCGTCTATCTGAGAAAGCTATCGACAGATTGTGCCTATTTTTGCATATTTTAGGTTGGGGAATGAGAGAAAAATACTCAATCATATGTGGTTCATGTAGGATAGGGATATTTCACCCTCTGGGTCACAAAATGTGGTAAAACCCTCGGCGGAGCCTCGGGTTTTACCACATTTTGCGACCCCTCGGGTGGAATATCCCTATCCTACATGACCACATATGATAGAGTCTTATAATATCTGTCAACCTGGGCTGATTAACAATGATTGCATAATTAATTCATCTCTGTGTAATCCTCATACTATACCACTCTTCCAAATGACCTGATGCCTATATGTTTCACCTGTTTTCAAACAGGTAAAAATGATATTCTGACGGTTTTTGGAAAGTCTGATTGCGTTCTGCGTTCTGTTACTGGTGTTTATGTACAGGTGAGTTGACCAATCAACGCTCAACTTTGACACCGTGTTACCGAGTGTTAATGAACCAGTACACAAAATTGCCTCTCCTCTTTGGAACCCCGTATGCTTGTAGGAACATTAAATGAATGAGTTGATAATTATCGCTAGAATTGTTGCTCTATATAGACAATTCCTAACCCCGATATGCATTGACGCTAGTTTGTTACTACTTTTGTTATGTTTTGAATGTTAACTAGAATAAACCAAAGAGCTATCAAATGAAATCAATAAAAGATTATGTAAATTGGAATTCTAAGGACGTAGTTAACTCTTACGTAACTCCAACTTAATTTTTGTAGTTTATTGTCCTCGGTTGTATAACTGATATATTTCATTGGATCAAGAACAATATGTAAAAACTGTCTATACGACAATTTCTTCCTCGCCGTTTTTCATAGTCTCCTCATCCCATCTCCCATTTACGATCAGTCTCTAAAAGTTTGTGCGGTTAATACATTTTTTAAAAATTTAACTAGTAACATTCGATCGCGTGGTTTTGGTTCTGAAGTATCTTTAGTGTTATAGACAACACACCATCATTACAATAACACATTATATTAAAGCACAAACACTTACACATCTGTTCTGATACACCCCTCCATCAGTTTCATATGTAAACAAACAAGTCTGACAAGAGAAGGATACAGTTTGTTCCCATTGGTATGACAACATGATGCGGTTGATTTACATCAATATCACACTCAGCAAAGAGATATATAGTAAGAAATATATTCATATTAACAAATCCATCGTTGGAATATGTGTCCTTGACTTGTGAAATAACATGAGAGCGAAAGTGTGTTAAAGATTGGTCATATCGGGAATATCCAATATAAACTATCACATAAGACTTCAATCCCGATTTAACAGTAATGAGAATGATAGTAATGAAGTGATTAATATTATCTGATGGGTGTAATCATAACCAGCGATAGATATTGGTATTGGAATAAATTCGGTATAATTACTGCCATCCGTAGTATTTCAGAAGTTGATTAAGTATTTAAGCATCCCATTGTCTCCCATTTTTTCTATCGAACTTTCTATATATAACGTTCATCGCCGACAGCGTAGTATATTAGATGGGACGCAGTTTTGACGGTGTACTGTCGACGTCTATGCAACTAAATAATGACAACATATTGGGCGAGCGATTTACGTGTATTAATGCCACCTCTTTCTGGATTGTTTGTGTAGTGGCATTACTATATATGTTTATGTGCGGATACCAAAACACTCGTATATGTATGTACAAATGTATGTAATATCGAATGTGCTAATGTATGGATAAGAACACATTCGTTTGTATGTAATATATAGAATGTGTTTATAGAGAGACATGCTAATGTGTGGATAAGAACACATTCGTTTGTATGTAATATAGAATGTGTTTATATAGGGACATGCTAATGTGTGGATAAGAACACATTCGTTTGTATGTAATATATAGAATGTGTTTATATAGGGACATGCTAATGTATGGATAAGAAAAACATTCGTTTGTATGTAATATAGAATGTGTTTATAGAGAGACATGCTAATTTGTGGGTAAGAAAACATTGGTTAAACCGGATGTCCGTCGGCCATGCTCAAGTCTACCAATCAGTTAGCTGTATCACTAATCATGAATAACTCTTATCCAGAGAGAGGACCAGGTTACTGGAAATTCAATAAAAGTCACCTGAATAATGAAGAATACAAATATTAAAAATTAGAAATATCATCAAATTATACAACACGAAAATTGAAAACAAAATAATCGATGCTAATACAAATAGAAATAAAAGAAGAATCAATAGCTTTCAGTAAAAAAAATGCCAAAGCATCAAAAAGTAAAATAAGGGATATTGAAAATGTATTAAAAAATCTATATGAACAACCATACAACGAAAACAAAGACATAATAAACGAACAAGAAACTAAACTAGAAAACTTGTACAGTAAAAAAGCACACGGTGCACAAGTTAGATCAAGAGCCAATTGGCTAGAAAATGGAGAAAAGAATACAAAATATTTCCTTTCCTTAGAAAAGAAAGAAGACAAATTAAAAAATCAATAACAAAAATTTTACAATGAAGATGAAATAATGATCACCAAACAGGATGAGATACTTAGAAGAATCAAACAATATTACGAAAAGCTCTATACAACAAATAATACAGACCCCAGTGAAATATCTTCTTACATTCAAAATATAGATATTGAAAAAAGTAATGACAGAAGAAAGTCAATTATTTGAAGGACTTATTATTATAAGAAATAAAGGATGCCATTGATCATATGAAACTAAACAAATCACCAGGTCTTGATGGCTTAACCATCGAATTTTGGCCACACCTAAAAAAGTCTTGATAAAAATCTTTAACGAAAGTTATAAGAAAAAGGAACTTACAGCATCACAAAGACAAGGTATACTTTCATTATTATACAAAAAAGGAGAAACATTAAACTTAAAAAAACTGGCGACCAATAACACTTTTTAATATAGACTATAAAATCCTAGCAAGATGCTTAGCACAAAGATTAAAATCAGTTCTTCCAAAAATAATAAACTCAGATCAAAATGGATTCATAAAAGGAAGATATATTGGCTATAGCATAAGACCGATAAAAGACATTATTGACTATACAGAAAAACATAAACTAAATAGAGCAATATTATTCTTAGATTTTGCCAAAGCATTTGATACTGTTGAATTAGAATTTCCTTATCAAACACTCACCAAATTTGGCTTTAATCAATATTGCATAACTTGGATTAAAATACTCTATAACAAAATAAACTGTGTAATTAGTAATAACGGGTGGATATCAGAACCTATAAAGATATCTAGAGGTATCCGACAAGGCTGTCCGGCATCAGCATTACTCTTTGTAGTAGTGGCAGAAATTATGGCTACGCAAATTAGGAATGAGCACACTATATTGGACTTAAATATTAAAAATAATCAACAACGTCCATACAAAATATCCCAACTAGCAGACGATACTACATTATTTCTAAAATCAAAACATGACATCCAAAAATCTTTAAACATAATAGAAACATTCAGCACATTTTAAGACTAGGAAATCAAACCAGAATTGAAGATAATTTCGAGAATGTCAAATGGACAGATGAAATCATTAAAACCCTGGGGGTTCAATTCCGCCTTAATCACAAAAAATGTTAGAAATATGTGGAACGGGAAAAAGTGAAAAAAATAAAAATAAAAAAATATATTAATGGACAATTGGAAAATGAGGAAACTAACTATTATAGGGAGTACATATAGTCAAATCCTTACTATTAAGACAACTAGCATTTCTATTTTCTAAATTGCATATTGACAAAGACACGATTAAATAACTCGAATAGATATTATTACTATACATTTTTTTTTTCATTGTCTTAATTGAAATTAAGGTAAAACTCACAATTGCTTTCCGCCAAGTCATTATTAACGAACCGATAATGATTCAAGGTAACATATTTCATATTTATTTACTTATTTATTTGCGTTACTCATATAGTTTAACAGGGAAAGGCACAAGATAATAATGATAGGATAATCCAAGTAGTATCACCCTCTCTATAACGTGCTGGGTTGTAATTAATAGTAAGATCCGAGGAATTATATTGATTAACGGTTTCTCCTCTTTAGGGATGATTGACACATTATCTGATGCGTTTTGTTCGGAGACAATATGGTGACGTCATAAGTGTTATTAACGGATGTTTGGTCGGCATTATGTACGTTCAATATTTACATTGGTTCCGCATTTTACCATGGACACAATGTTGAGAGGCAGTTTCCACCATACGTCTATAACACCCAGTGGATGTAGGAATACAGAAAGCTGTATGCAAACTTAGTTGAAATTCATTACACTGGGAGAATGTATGTTCATGTCGTATCAAGTAAGTTGTCAACAAATACCAAAAAAGCCATTCTTTCGTCTTTTAGAGTAGACCCGGCCATTGAGTATGGAGGTGGAAGTTGTTTCTCATGGCATTTACCCACCACACACCTTGCTGCCATATCGACTATAACAACATTGAAGGAACTGGTCATTGCTTAAATACTGATATAAACCCTGCATAGACTTCTCCATTTTTTTTAAATCTGCCATTACATGTGATTGTCCACACCTCACAATTAACACATTTCTGCGCCTCAATATTGTGTGTTTTATGCGCGTCCTTGATTTCATTGCAGACAACATTGATCTTCATATACTAACATGTATTTTGATTTCTGGTCGGTATAATTTAAAAAGACCTTTGTCAACAGAAATATAATGTATTTTGATATTTAGATAAAATAACCTATCTATGCGATATCAATAGATATTTTCAAGATAAAATGTTATAAAATGCACCTTAACCGAACTATAATCCTCTCTTGGTGGACTTCTGTCGCACCGATGTTATCTTATCTTTATTACCAATTATCTTAGATTTGTGGACATTGTCCTTTAAATAACCTTATAGTGGATATAGGAAACACTTAAGAAATAATTGTTATTTTTTGTTGTTCAATGGTGTATAAACGGCATTTTTTGACAGATATTTTAAATGACGCGCGTCAAAAAATGCCTTTCATACACCAGTG
Organism: Pecten maximus; assembly: GCF_902652985.1. Taxonomy (NCBI): domain Eukaryota; kingdom Metazoa; phylum Mollusca; class Bivalvia; order Pectinida; family Pectinidae; genus Pecten; species Pecten maximus. The sequence continues at coordinate 4,621,715 of NC_047018.1, read as the reverse complement.
AACACCAAAAAATAACAATTATTTCTTATATTTACAATTCAAAACTATTTTTCCACGTAATCTTTGAAAAAAATCATAAGAAACAGTATTCTACGTTCGTTATACGTAGTGACGAAACAGCTGAATGATCGATGTAACAGCGTAACAGATAGTTCCAATTTGGCGGGAAAGGTAATCAGGTACACAAGTACACAAAATATAGTTCCACACAAATTCATTATTTTAATCATCATGAAAGAAAAATATTGAAATGTTATCTTCAATTTTACAATTATTAACAAGTTTTAAAGTTGATAAAACATTATTTCATGTGTAATCAAACGCGATTTTATATTCACACTTCTGCATTCTACGTGGCACCGTCAACAATGTACTGTATGTATTCATACGCGGCAGGTTAATTGTTAACCTAGGAATGAACGCTAATTTTGTTAGTACCTTCATATAGAGAACACACAGTGGAAATGTAAATATAATATGTTGATCACATTTTAATCGAGGACCCTGCACTGTCCCTATGGACAGCTTATCTTTAAGCGTGATGATTCGATTTCCCCGAGGTAAAATTTTCATTTCTGCATAGTAGCATTACGGATTCCCCAACCTATGGTGTTTTATGTCACAGTGGACTCGATATCCAAAGGACTAATCGCAACATCATGATTCCAGCTGTACAGTTGTTGTCCAATGCTAACAAAACACTAACACATGCCTTCCAGAGATGCTGCTTGATGAAGACAACTTGAAGATGTACATGTATAGCTAACACCATGATCGTGTGGGAAGTATTTTATTGTGTAATTTGATTCTAAATTAGACGGGTCCTATGGTTGGTGATTCCGTTATTATCAACCAAGTTCTGATCAAACTGCTATTGGGGAAACTATGAAAAACAGTAGTGCGTTTCAGCTTTCACTATCTATTCCATAATTCGTCGGGATCTGGTGTAATTAATGCAAATGTTTGTCGGGTCATACATGTATCTATTCATTTGTATATTTAATTGCATTTGCACTTTTAGCACAAATCTATGTTAACATGATATACTTGATAAAGGGAGACTACCATACGAGTTTATGTATCAGCTACAAACCTTCCTCAATTATCTCGACAAGTCATAACTACCATTCGAGTTTATGTATCAGCCAGAAACATTCCTCAATTATCCTGACAAGTCATAACTACCATACGAGTTTAGGTATCAGCTACAAACCTTCCTCAATTATCTCGACAAGTCATAAATACCATACGAGTTTAGGTATCAGCTACAAACCTTCCTCAATCTTGTCAAGTCGTCTGACAGTTTTGAAGAAATGGTACCAAACACTAGTATTCCTCTGTTTATCGACAGGAGGCCATCTCTCCACGTAGTACCGTACACACTTGCTGGCGACTACTCACATGTGATAATATAGATTGATGTTAACAGCGCCGCTCCACACCTATAACACTGTGGCTCATACATTTAACAGAGGAGTGCTTGGTAGAATGGCAGGAACCTGCCTACCTGTCCAAATTCGTCAACTGTTCTGTAGGCGGAGTTTTACACAGATTCTTTATCATATATTTATATCATCGACGGTTTGTCGACATGCTTATTCTAGAAAATCAATCAACATCGGACCATCAGTCCAATTAACCAGGAGCTGTGTCTCTGTGTTTTAGACGCCTGATACAACTACACCTATACATCTGATAAACATTGAATTTTCTGTCATTCGTGGAGTACTAGTCAAAATTCTCGTCAGCTGTGTGCTTTGTGCTATGTTTTGTTGTTGTAACATCGGGGTATGTAAAAACCCACGCTTTGTCACAGTGTGATATGGAATAGCAATACGGCTAGCTTGTTGGTTCCGTTTTTGATTATCAAACTTTTTGGAACGATTATTTCTACGTGTAGTGGATATCGTTGACGTATTCCCTGAATGAGACTTGCTTCTCCTTCGTAACCAGAGACGCTTGGATAGTCATATATTAGGAGTCTGTGTAAACGACGTAGTGCACATACTGCTGTGGTACAATCGCTTGTTTATAACGGTGCGACAGGATAAATGATGACTTCACTAGGCACAATGGGTTTTATTAATAACAGTACGACCGTTGCATACGATGCCATTTATTTGAAAACTAGAGATATGAACGTGAATGGTTCTATACCAGAATTCAAACAGTTTCCCAAGAATGTGACACCTGTACCATCCTGTATAACAGCAGGTATCGGTACACTAGGGAACATTATCGCCATTTTGATTCTCTTTCGGTCCTCCAAAACGCATAAATGGAAGACATTTTACTGCCTCGTGCTGGCACTGACTATAACTGACCTTGTTGGTATTTTAGCCACTGCCCCTGTTGTTCTGTTGGTGTATGCCAACAGCATCCAGTTTCGTGGGGGACAACCTGTATGTGACTACCTGGCATTCATGATGGTATTTGCAGGGTTCGCAACAATTTGTATCGTAACATCAATGTCTTTTGATCGGTTTCTGGCTGTATGGTTCCCATATTCATATAACACGACCGTCACACGGAGGCGCGTGGTGGTGACTCTTCTTATTATCTGGTCTATGGCTATCGTTCTAGGATGCCTACCTATATTCGGATTAGGGCATAATATCACACAATACCCAGGGACCTGGTGCTTCTTCAACTTCCACAGCACTCTTATAATGGATAGTGTCTTTGCCATTCTGTATGCATCGCTTGGTATAGGGATCATTACGTTCACGGCAGTAATGAACGTGTTAGTTTCTGTTAAACTCAAACAGCAAAAGAGAAGGTACAGCTGTGTGATCAAGGTGTCATGTAGTCACCAAGATCAGAATCCCACACGGTGTCTGAGGAGTAACGTAGCACAGATGATATTCCTGGTGTCGGTGACCTTGGTATTTGCTGTGTGCTGGCTTCCCTTGATGGTAGGTAGAATGTTTATCACTGTCGGTATAACTTTATTATCGCTTTTCTGTTACGAGTCTCTGCTCCATTACAGTTCCTTTATATACCAGTATATTTCCATTTTCTCCGTAATGTCACGATGTAACCTTACCAAACAAAAAAGATAGTTATCATATGATAATCTCATAATTCCCATCGGTGGAGTGATGAGAAGACAATGCTCGTGACGTCGTCACTAAATAACGTCATTTTGTCTGACCTCCCTATATTAAGTAAATATTTGACCTCACGAAATTTTGTGTTACTGAAGTAAAAATGAAGATTGATCAAACTAACTGGCAACAATTTATGGAGTTATATTATATAAAAGGTGAATATCCTCACAATGGAATATATTAATCAAACTGTTGAAATTAAATTGATAAATACGTGTTTATTTTCATGAACTGTTGTTGGGGTTTTTTTTTTGGGGGGGGGGGGGGGGTTCTTTTTTTTTTTTATGTGATAACACTGTTACAGTTTGGATAAAAATAAGTATATCTAAAACAAAAATATAAGCATTAAAATGTGTTCTTTGTTAAGATCCTATTATTCTTTCAGGATTGCGGACAAATTGAATAACGCGTATTCTGCAATCCTGTGAGAAATGTTGGACCATAACTTTCAAAAGAAAGCAGTTTGATACTCCGATAATGATAAGGACAGTGCGTGCACATATCCGAACAGGACATTTTATAATGAAGACATTACAAAGTCCAGGTCGAGTAGTGGTGGTGATAAATCTTGGAAATTGTCACAAAACAATACAAGCGCTTTATTGAAAGACGCGTAAACTATTATTATCAAATAATATGGCTTAGACAAATAAAAGAAGAGAGGATATGTATGTATATATGAATGGATGGATAGATGGATGGATGTAACTCCAAAGCAGAAAGGGTGTTAAAATTGGGAGTGGGGGGTTTGCATGTCTCGTTAGCTTTTGTAAATCTCAACCGAATATACTTTGCAAAGGGGCATAACTCTAAAATTAGTGGAGGCAACTTCGTACATTGCACGACACAAATGAAGAGAGAAATCCGACATTCCCGTCTTTTAATTTATGTGTATACTAGAAAAAGGAATTTTATGCATAGGTATCAAGCTAGACCCCAATATTAAAATACCGGTCTTCATATGATAAATTATATCTAAGAAACAATTTGTATTATGTAACTGTAGTAAAATATTTTTGACAACAGAAAATAATTATCTTAATACGTAAGTGTTTGACTTCGGTAAATCATCACTTTCCTTATTTTTAGTGTTTGTTGTGTTGAGGACATTTTGAAAAGATAGGATACACATCGCTTTATCAAGATTCTTCAACTGAAAACGTGACAGAGACGGCTCATCTCGACTTCCTCTTTTAACAAATTCTCAGGTCCCTGTGACAGTGAAGGTCCATCTCGACATCTCTTGGTAAACAAATCCGTCGTTCACCTCATATAGCTGGTGTTTATAATGGCTTTGTAGTCACGCTTGGAACAACATATAACGGCCATCACGTCAGTATGTCTATTATAATCAGTGACTGTCGATAAATAGACTGACTGTCAATGATGCTAGTCCTGACGCATACTAATTCTGTAGTTACATGACAAATAGTCTGCGTCACAGAATACCTGTATAATAATTCATGACGCAAAAATGGCTTAAATGTTAACCCTAAATAATGGCGTTGGATTATATTGCCGAAATTACAGGACAGAAAGGTTGGAAGGTGTCAAAGCAAAGGCTATATTGAGTATATAAAAATGCTAGAGTCAAATAAAAGTGATAAGGATGCTATAACTCGACAAAAATAATTCAGAGGCGCATTGAAGTTTGTGACAACGAACAGAAATACTAAAATGCAAAGTGACGTAGTGTTAGCGAGGCAAAACGTTGTATAGGATGTGTAAACATGAGTAACAAAATGCTGTCGTTTTAGTAAACACTACGAAACCATGATTATAATACACCATTTTGTAACATTATAGAGAGTAGGATGAAAAAGAAAACACGAATAAGGTGTTGGTTGTGTAGAATAACGATATTGTCGGTAGGTATACTTAACAACTAGTAGTGCGCTTTTGGTAATTGCGGCCTTATTTGGTAAGTTCAATGAATCTATCAATGCACTCTGTAGGGGTCAGCAAATCCTTGTAATTTCCTTGCATAATTATTCCAAATCCGCTAACAGTAATACATCAATAATAGAAAACAATGACTAACAAGTCCTTAATTTCATTCTAACGTCCGCCGTTACAAACGGTCTACTCATCCTATAGTCACCAAAGACACTAATAAAATCCATAATAGTGTGTGTAGTGGTACACATGTATACCACATTTAGTGTGTGTAGTGGTACACATGTATACCACATTTAGTGTGTGTAGTGGTACACATGTATACCACATTTAGTGTGTGTAGTGGTACACATGTATACCACATTTAGTGTGTGAAGTGGTACACATGTATACCACATTTAGTGTGTGTAGTGGTACACATGTATACCACATTTAGTGTGTGTAGTGGTACACATGTATACCACATTTAGTGTGTGTAGTGGTACACATGTATACCACATTTAGTGTGTGAAGTGGTACACATGTATACCACATTTAGTGTGTGTAGTGGTACACATGTATACCACATTTAGTGTGTGTAGTGGTACACATGTATACCACATTTAGTGTGTGTAGTGGTACACATGTATACCACATTTAGTGTGTGTAGTGGTAGACATGTATACCACATTTAGTGTGTGAGTGGTACACATGTATACCACATTTGTGTGTGTAGTGGTACACATGTATACCACATTTAGTGTGTGTAGTGGTATACATGTCTACCACATTTAGTGGTTGTTGAAGTGGTAACATGTATACCACATTAGTGTGTGGAGGTGTCTACACATGTATACCACATTTAGGTGTGTTGAGTGGTACACATGTATACCACATTTAGTTGTGTATGGTACCATTGAATACCACATTTAGTGTGTGTAGTGGTACACATGTATACCACATTTAGTGTGTGTAGTGGTACACATGTATACCACATTTAGTGTGTGTAGTGGTACACATGTATACCACATTCAGTGTGTGTAGTGGTACACATGTATACCACATTTAGTGTGTGTAGTGGTACACATGTATACCACATTCAGTGTGTGTAGTGGTACACATGTATACCACATTTAGTGTGTGTAGTGGTACACATGTATACCACATTTAGTGTGTTGATGGTACACATGAATACCACATTTAGTGTGTGTAGTGGTACACATGTATACCACATTTAGTGTGTAGTGGTACACATGTATACCACATTTAGTGTGTGTAGTGGTACACATGTATACCACATTTAGTGTGTGTAGTGGTACACATGTATACCACATTTAGTGTGTGTAGTGGTACACATGTATACCGCATTTAGTGTGTGTAGTGGTACACATGTATACCACATTTAGTGTGTGTAGTGGTACACATGTATACCACATTTAGTGTGTTGATGGTACACATGAATACCACATTTAGTGTGTTGATGGTACACATGTATACCACATTTAGTGTGTTGATGGTACACATGTATACCACATTTAGTGTGTGTAGTGGTACACATGAATACCACATTTAGTGTGTTGATGGTACACATGTATACCACATTTAGTGTGTGTAGTGGTACACATGAATACCACATTTAGTGTGTTGATGGTACACATGTATACCACATTTAGTGTGTGTAGTGGTACACATGTATACCACAATTAGTGCGTGTAAAGATGCACGTATGCCATCTTTAAGCGAAATTGGAAAATAATTAGTTTTTGACAAGATACCAGAGACAATAATGAATGACGTCACGACAAACCCTATTGCACACCTATGGACCAGACCCTGCCATGTTTCATTAATAACCGGGATACAGTACTGAGGTGTGTCGTCATCCTTTATATCTATTAACGCCCCTCTGTGTATACCTGAAGGACAGTTATATCGATCAACTTCTCTGGTGTGGTACTTCAGTCAAATCCGTTACATGACGAAGTAATAGATGGTTGTATTTCACTTACAAACAAGACATGCTTCAAAAAATGTAGAACTGGTTGTTATCGCTCTCGATCAGTCAGACCTTTCACAAGAAGGTAATGCTGGATGGCTATATCTCCCTAATTAGCCAGACCAAAAGCCGAAAGGTCGTATCTCGATTGATAAACCACATGGCTGTATCTCACTAGATATACCGGTTGGTTGTATCTCACTATATAGACCGGATGGTTGTATCTCACTAGATATACCGGATGGTTGTATCTCACTAGATATACCGGATGGTTGTATCTCACTAGATATACCGGTTGGTTGCATCTCACTAGATATACCGGATGGTTGTATCTCACTAGATATACCGGATGGTTGTATCTCACTAGATATACCGGATGGTTGTATCTCACTAGATATACCGGTTGGTTGTATCCCACTAGATATACCGGATGGTTGTATCTCACTAGATATACCGGATGGTTGTATGTCACTAGATATACCGGATGGTTGTATCCCACTAGATATACCGGATAGTTGTATCTCACTAGATATACCGGTTGGTTGTATCTCACTAGATATACCGGATGGTTGTATCTCGATTGATAAACCACATGGCTGTATCTCACTAGATATACCGGTTGGTTGTATCTCACTAGATAGACCGGATGGTTGTATCTCACTAGATATACCGGATGGTTGTATCTCACTAGATATACCGGATGGTTGTATCTCACTAGATATACCGGTTGGTTGTATCTCACTAGATATACCGGTTGGTTGTATCCCACTAGATATACCGGATGGTTGTATCTCACTAGATATACCGGATGGTTGTATGTCACTAGATATACCGGATGGTTGTATCCCACTAGATATACCGGATGGTTGTATCTCACTAGATATACCGGTTGGTTGTATCTCACTAGATATACCGGATGATTGTATCTCACTAGATATACCGGATGTTTGTATCTCACTAGATATACCGGATGGTTGTATCTCACTAGATATACCGGATGGTTGTATCTCACTAGATATACCGGATGGTTGTATCTCACTAGATCTACCGGATGGTTGTATCTCACTTAGATATACCGGATGGTTGTATCTCACTAGATATACCGGTTGGTTGTATCTCACTAGATATACAGGTTGGTTGTATCTCACTAGATATACCGGATGGTTGTATCTCACTAGATATACCGGATGGTTGTATCTCACTAGATATACCGGTTGGTTGTATCTCACTAGATATACCGTTTGGTTGTATCTCACTAGATATACCGGTTGGTTGTATCTCACTAGATATACCGGTTGGTTGTATCTCACTAGATATACCGGATGGTTGTATCTCACTAGATATACCGGATGGTTGTATCTCACTAGATATACGGATGGTTGTATCTCACTAGATATACCGGATGGTTGTATCTCACTAGATATACCGGATGGTTGTATCTCACTAGATATACCGGATGGTTGTATCTCACTAGATATACCGGATCCGGATGGTTGTATGTCACTAGATATACCGGATGGTTGTATCTCACTAGATATACCGGATGGTTGTATCTCACTAGATATACCGGATGGTTGTATCTCACTAGATATACCGGATGGTTGTATCTCACTAGATATACCGGATGGTTGTATCTCACTAGATATACCGGATGGTTGTATCTCACTAGATATACCGGATGGTTGTATCTCACTAGATATACCGGATGGTTGTATCTCACTAGATATACCGGTTGGTTGTATCTCACTAGATATACCGGATGGTTGTATCTCACTAGATATACCGGATGGTTGTATCTCACTAGATATACCGGATGGTTGTATCTCACTAGATATACCGGATGGTTGTATCTCACTAGATATACCGGATGGTTGTATCTCACTAGATATACCGGATCCGGATGGTTGTATGTCACTAGATATACCGGATGGTTGTATCTCACTAGATATACCGGATGGTTGTATCTCACTAGATATACCGGATGGTTGTATCTCACTAGATATACCGGATGGTTGTATCTCACTAGATATACCGGATGGTTGTATCTCACTAGATATACCGGTTGGTTGTATCTCACTAGATATACCGGATGGTTGTATCTCGATTGATAAACCACATGGTTGTATCTCACTAGATATACCGGATGATTGTATCTCACTAGATATACCGGTTGGTTGTATCTCGATTGATAAACCAAATGGTTGTATCTCACTAGATATACCGGTTGGTTGTATCTCACTAGATATACCGGATGGTTGTATCTCACTAGATATACCGGTTGGTTGTATCTCACTAGATATACCGGATGGTTGTATCTCACTTGATATACCGGTTGGTTGTATCTCACTAGATATACCGGATGGTTGTATCTCACTAGATATACCGGTTGGTTGTATCTGACTAGATATACCGGTTGGTTGTATCCCACTAGATATACCGGTTGGTTGTATCTCACTAGATATACCGGATGGTTGTATCTCACTAGATATACCGGTTGGTTGTATCTCACTAGATATACCGGATGGTTGTATCTCACTAGATATACCGGATTGTTTTATCTCACTAGATATACCGGTTGGTTGTACCTCACTAGATATACCGGCTGGTTGTATTACACTAGATATACCGGTTGGTTGTATCTCACTAGATATACCGGTTGGTTGTATCTTGCCAGCGCCACTTTTATGACATACATTTTTCTGTATTATGTCAGTGTTAAGAGTAAATTGCAGTTAACACATAAGCGAGAAGCTGTGTAGGGAGTGTTATGTGTAAAAGCACAACCGGAATAACATAATCAGCAACACTTTACTGAGATGAGCATGCCAAGGTCAATCTTGTTAACGTAACAGTTACTTTCACATTTGTTTTATATTTCGTAAGGTAATTTACGTATATCGGTGCTTAATATATAATAGTGTAATTTACCATTGTGTTCTTAACATCAATATATCGAGTTTTGTCTGTTATATGTTACTCGTTTTCGGTTTGTTTCAATGCATCTTACAAATCACCTCTCTCGTTACATGTTTAAGTAAACCAAAGCGATTGCTGCTACCAGGAGTAAAGGTCATGTGACATACTATTACGTACATGTACCACGTGACGCTCAAATCTGGCCTCGCGTGAATGTAATAATCTGTTACAATCTCAGGAAGTCTCCTCTCGCACATTTTTAGATTTTATGTTATCCTGTTACATACACCCATTATGTAAATGCGCTGAGCAGCGGAAGTACGTTTCATGCAGATCGACGGAAACCCGACATCGACTAACAGTGCGTCATCGATGTGTCTTTCCAGAAAACCTTCAGGATAAGAACTTTATCTGTCCGGACCATTTACTATTTACTGTCGATATGTGACAAACACAATGTAATGTCTCTGATTTATTGACACAAGATACTTTAATGATAACCGGATACCAGGGTAGAGGTTAATATAGGTTTAATCTACCACAATACCGGATACCAGGGTAGAGGTTAATATAGGTTTTATCTACCATAATACCGGATACCAGGGTAGAGGTCAATATAGGTTTAATCTACCACAATACCGGATACCAGGGTAGAGGTCAATATAGGTTTTATCTACCATAATACCGGATACCAGGGTAGAGGTTAATATAGGTTTTATCTACCACAATACCGGATACCAGGGTAGAGGTTAATATAGGTTTTATCTACCACAATACCGGATACCAGGGTAGAGGTCAATATAGGTTTTATCTACCACAATACCGGATACCAGGGTAGAGGTTAATATAGGTTTTATCTACCACAATACCGGATACCAGGGTAAAGGTTAATATAGGTTTTATTTACCACAATACCGGATACCAGGGTAGAGGTCAATATAGGTTTTATCTACCACAATACCGGATACCAGGGTAGAGGTCAATATAGGTTTTATCTACCACAATACCGGATACCAGGGTAGAGGTTAATATAGGTTTTATCTACCTCAATACCGGATACCAGGGTAGAGGTCAATATAGGTTTTATTTACCACAATACCGGATACCAGGGTAGAGGTTAATATAGGTTTTATCTACCACAATACCGGATACCAGGTAAGTGGTTAATATAGGTTTTATCTACCTCAATACCGGATACCAGGGTAGAGGTTAATATAGGTTTAATCTACCACAATACACGATACCAGGGTAGAGGTTAATATAGGTTTTATCTACCACAATACCGGATACCAGGTAAGTGGTTAATATAGGTTTTATCTACCTCAATACCGGATACCAGGGTAGAGGTTAATATAGGTTTAATCTACCACAATACACGATACCAGGGTAGAGGTTAATATAGGTTTTATCTACCACAATACCGGATACCAGGGTAGAGGTCAATATAGGTTTTATCTACCACAATACCGGATACCAGGGTAGAGGTCAATATAGGTTTTATCTACCACAATACAGGATACCAGGGTAGAGGTCAATATAGGTTTTATCTACCACAATACCAGATACCAGGGTAGAGGTCAATATAGGTTTTATCTACCATAATACCGGATACCAGGGTAAAGGTTAATATAGGTTTTATCTACCATAATACTGGATACCAGGGTAGAGGTTAATATAGGTTTTATCTACCACAATACCGGATACCAGGGTAGAGGTCAATATAGGTTTTATCTACCACAATACCGGATACCAGGGTAAAGGTTAATATAGGTTTTATCTACCATAATACCGGATATCAGGGTAGAGGTTAATATTGGTTTTATCTACCACAATATCGGATACCAGGGTAGAGGTTAATATTGGTTTTATCTACCATAATACCGGATATCAGGGTAGTGGTTAATATAGGTTTTATCTACCACAATACCGGATACCAGGGTAGAGGTTAATATTGGTTTTATCTACCCCAATACCGGATACCAGGGTAGAGGTTAATATTGGTTTTATCTACCACAATACACGATACCAGGGTAGTGGTTAATATAGGTTTTATCTACCACAATACCGGATACCAGGGTAGAGGTCAATATAGGTTTTATCTACCACAATACCGGATACCAGGGTAGAGGTTAATATTGGTTTTATCTACCCCAATACCGGATACCAGGATAGAGGTTAATATTGGTTTTATCAGCACCATATCTACAACAACGCAGACAGTCTGGGGACTTCTGCACGGTACATTACCTAGGATTTTATATAAATACACACATCATATAGCCCGTGTACACGTACATGTATGTCAATATCACGTGATCAATTGATATCACAGGTGGTTGGTTCATGTTGACTTATCGATAGATACACACAGATTACGGTGCATCGAGTCTAATGATAAATACAGATTTCCATTACTGGTAAAACGATCGGAAATCAACCCTTAAATAATGTTTGATAGATTTAGCACGTTTGTGCTTGGTGTAAATTCCTACAAAAATATGCATAACATGTAACATTCTTATTTCTTATTTATCTACCCCAAAACTAGAAGATATCAAACTTAATTTATTCGACTTGTTACAATCAAAAGGGTCTGTAATATAAACAAATTATAATTGGATTAATGTGATACATAAAGTTTTTCATTCAATTTGTATTGCTAATGCGTTTGTGTATGTGTGTGTTGTTGTTGTTTTTTTGTTTTGTTTTTGTTATTGTTGTTGCTTAAATAGTGTTAACCGAAAGTTCAAAGGTCTCGTGGCCGGCGTTTTTATGTTGAAGATCATCCGTCTTTTGCTGTAATAAATCATAAACGTTGAATTACAATAACAATGTATCTATCTTCTATAATTTGAAACATATTATTATTGACATTCAATAACATAAATGCTCTTTTACGACGGTATATGCCTTTATGTTGTTACTTGGCAAAATAACATAGCATAGTATTACCACTGTGTTGTTTGTTATATTTCACATGATAGACACACAATCATACAGCTGTTCAACTAGGGATCTGTTACATAGTTAATATCTAATTTGAAATTGAATGTTTTGTAATAAAAATGGTTTGATATAGAAACACTGTAGTATAGATAATATTGACATACCTTTATGTCACTAACAGTCAGTTCAAATCATCAGCATAACTCAACATCAGTACGTACTACCATTACAGTAGTTCGGGTGTCTGAGACATCAGTACGTAGTACCATTACAGTAGTTCGGGTGTCTGAGACATCAGTACGTAGTACCATTACAGTAGTTCGGGTGTACAGTCTGAGACATCAGTACGTAGTACCATTACAGTAGTTCGGGTGTACAGTCTGAGACATCAGTACGTAGTACCATTACAGTAGTTCGGGTGTCTGAGACATCAGTACGTAGTACCATTACAGTAGTTCGGGTGTACAGTCTGAGACATCAGTACGTAGTACCATTACAGTAGTCCGGGTGTCTGAGACATCAGTACGTAGTACCATTACAGTAGTCCGGGTGTCTGAGACATCAGTACAGAGTACCATTACAGTAGTTAGGGTGTACAGTCTGAGACATCAGTACGTAGTACCATTACAGTAGTTCGGGTGTACAGTCTGAGACATCAGTACGTAGTACCATTACAGTAGTCCGGGTGTACAGTCCGAGACATCAGTACGTAGTACCATTACAGTAGTTCGGGTGTCTGAGACATCAGTACGTAGTACCATTACAGTAGTTTGGGTGTACAGTCTGAGACATCAGTACGTAGTACCATTACAGTAGTTCTGGTGTCTGAGACATCAGTACGTAGTACCATTACAGTAGTTCGGGTGTCTGAGACATCAGTACGTAGTACCATTACAGTAGTTCGGGTGTACAGTCTGAGACATCAGTACGTAGTACCATTACAGTAGTTCGGGTGTCTGAGACATCAGTACGTAGTACCATTACAGTAGTTCGGGTGTACAGTCTGAGACATCAGTACGTAGTACCATTACAGTAGTTCGGGTGTCTGAGACATCAGTACGTAGTACCATTACAGTAGTTCGGGTGTACAGTCTGAGACATCAGTACGTAGTACCATTACCGTAGTTCGGGTGTCTGAGACATCAGTACGTAGTACCATTACAGTAGTTCGGGTGTCTGAGACATCAGTACGTAGTACCATTACAGTAGTTCGGGTGTACAGTCTGAGACATCAGTACGTAGTACCATTACAGTAGTTCGGGTGTACAGTCTGAGACATCAGTACGTAGTACCATTACAGTAGTTCGGGTGTCTGAGACATCAGTACGTAGTACCATTACAGTAGTTCGGGTGTCTGAGACATCAGTACGTAGTACCATTACAGTAGTTCGGGTGTCTGAGACATCAGTACGTAGTACCATTACAGTAGTTCGGGTGTACAGTCTGAGACATCAGTACGTAGTACCATTACAGTAGTTCGGGTGTCTGAGACATCAGTACGTAGTACCATTACAGTAGTTCGGGTGTACAGTCTGAGACATCAGTACGTGGTACCATTACAGTAGTTCGGGTGTACAGTCTGAGACATCAGTACGTAGTACCATTACAGTAGTTCGGGTGTCTGAGACATCAGTACGTAGTACCATTACAGTAGTTCGGGTGTACAGTCTGAGACATCAGTACGTAGTACCATTACAGTAGTTCGGGTGTCTGAGACATCAGTACGTAGTACCATTACAGTAGTCCGGGTGTACAGTCTGAGACATCAGTACGTAGTACCATTACAGTAGTTCGGGTGTACAGTCTGAGACATCAGTACGTAGTACCATTACAGTAATTCGGGTGTACAGTCTGAGACATCAGTACGTAGTACCATTACAGTAGTTCGGGTGTACAGTCTGAGACATCAGTACGTAGTACCATTACAGTAGTTCGGGTGTACAGTCTGAGACATCAGTACGTAGTACCATTACAGTAGTTCGGGTGTCTGAGACATCAGTACGTAGTACCATTACAGTAGTCCGGGTGTACAGTCTGAGACATCAGTACGTAGTACCATTACAGTAGTTCGGGTGTCTGAGACATCAGTACGTCGTACCATTACAGTAGTTCGGGTATACAGTCTGAGACATCAGTACGTAGTACCATTACAGTAGTTCGGGTGTACAGTCTGAGACATCAGTACGTAGTACCATTACAGTAGTTCGGGTGTCTGAGACATCAGTACGTAGTACCATTACAGTAGTTCGGGTGTCTGAGACATCAGTACGTAGTACCATTACAGTAGTTCGGGTATACAGTCTGAGACATCAGTACGTAGTACCATTACAGTAGTTCGGGTGTACAGTCTGAGACATCAGTACGTAATACCATTACAGTAGTTCGGGTGTACAGTCTGAGACATCAGTACGTAGTACCATTACAGTAGTTCGGGTGTACAGTCTGAGACATCAGTACGTAGTACCATTACAGTAGTCCGGGTGTACAGTCTGAGACATCAGTACGTAGTACCATTACAGTAGTTCGGGTGTACAGTCTGAGACATCAGTACGTAGTACCATTACAGTAGTTCGGGTGTCTGAGACATCAGTACGTAGTACCATTACAGTAGTTCGGGTGTCTGAGACATCAGTACGTAGTACCATTACAGTAGTTCGGGTGTACAGTCTGAGACATCAGTACGTAGTACCATTACAGTAGTTCGGGTGTACAGTCTGAGACATCAGTACGTAGTACCATTACAGTAGTTCGGGTGTCTGAGACATCAGTACGTAGTACCATTACAGTAGTTCGGGTGTCTGAGACATCAGTACGTAGTACCATTACAGTAGTTCGGGTGTACAGTCTGAGACATCAGTACGTAGTACCATTACAGTAGTTCGGGTGTCTGAGACATCAGTACGTAGTACCATTACAGTAGTTCGGGTGTACAGTCTGAGACATCAGTACGTAGTACCATTACAGTAGTTCGGGTGTACAGTCTGAGACATCAGTACGTAGTACCATTACAGTAGTTCGGGTGTCTGAGACATCAGTACGTAGTACCATTACAGTAGTTCGGGTGTCTGAGACATCAGTACGTAGTACCATTACAGTAGTTCGGGTGTACAGTCTGAGACATCAGTACGTAGTACCATTACAGTAGTTCGGGTGTACAGTCTGAGACATCAGTACGTAGTACCATTACAGTAGTTCGGGTGTACAGTCTGAGACATCAGTACGTAGTACCGTTACAGTAGTTCGGTCGTACAGTCTGAGACATCAGTACGTCGTACCATTACAGTAGTTCGGGTGTCTGAGACATCAGTACGTAGTACCATTACAGTAGTTCGGGTGTACAGTCTGAGACATCAGTACGTAGTACCATTACAGTAGTTCGGGTGTCTGAGACATCAGTACGTAGTACCATTACAGTAGTTCGGGTATACAGTCTGAGACATCAGTACGTAGTACCATTACAGTAGTTCGGGTGTACAGTCTGAGACATCAGTACGTATTGCCATTACAGTAGCTCGAGTGTCTGAGAAATCAGTACGTAGTACCATTACAGTAGTCCGGGTGTACAGTCTGAGACATCAGTACGTAGTACCATTACAGTAGTTCGGGTGTACAGTCCGAGACATCAGTACGTAGTACCATTACAGTAGTTCGGGTGTACAGTCCGAGACATCAGTACGTAGTGCCATTACAGTAGCTCGGGTGTCTGAGACATCAGTACGTAGTACCATTACAGTAGTCCGGGTGTACAGTCTGAGACATCAGTACGTAGTACCATTACAGTAGTTCGGGTGTCTGAGACATCAGTACGTAGTACCATTACAGTAGTTCGGGTGTACAGTCTGAGACATCAGTACGTAGTACCATTACAGTAGTCCGGGTGTACAGTCTGAGACATCAGTACGTAGTACCATTACAGTAGTTCGGGTGTCTGAGACATCAGTACGTAGTACCATTACAGTAGTTCGGGTATACAGTCTGAGACATCAGTACGTAGTACCATTACAGTAGTTCGGGTGTCTGAGACATCAGTACGTAGTACCATTACAGTAGTTCGGGTGTACAGTCTGAGACATCAGTACGTAGTACCATTACAGTAGTCCGGGTGTCTGAGACAGTAGTCCGGGTGTCTGAGACATCAGTACGTAGTACCATTACAGTAGTTCGGGTGTCTGAGACATCAGTACGTAGTACCATTACAGTAGTTCGGGTGTACAGTCTGAGACATCAGTACGTAGTACCATTACAGTAGTTCGGGTGTCTGAGACATCAGTACGTAGTACCATTACAGTAGTCCGGGTGTCTGAGACATCAGTACGTAGTACCATTACAGTAGTTCGGGTGTCTGAGACATCAGTACGTAGTACCATTACAGTAGTTCGGGTGTACAGTCTGAGACATCAGTACGTAGTACCATTACAGTAGTTCGGGTGTACAGTCTGAGACATCAGTACGTAGTACCATTACAGTAGTTTGGGTGTACAGTCTGAGACATCAGTACGTAGTACCATTACAGTAGTTCGGGTGTACAGTCTGAGACATCAGTACGTAGTACCATTACAGTAGTTCGGGTGTCTGAGACATCAGTACGTAGTACCATTACAGTAGTTCGGGTGTCTGAGACATCAGTACGTAGTACCATTACAGTAGTTCGGGTGTACAGTCTGAGACATCAGTACGTAGTACCATTACAGTAGTCCGGGTGTACAGTCTGAGACATCAGTACGTAGTACCATTACAGTAGTCCGGGTGTACAGTCTGAGACATCAGTACGTAGTACCATTACAGTAGTTCTGGTGTCTGAGACATCAGTACGTAGTACCATTACAGTAGTTCGGGTGTACAGTCTGAGACATCAGTACGTAGTACCATTACAGTAGTCCGGGTGTACAGTCTGAGACATCAGTACGTAGTACCATTACAGTAGTTCGGGTGTACAGTCTGAGACATCAGTACGTAGTACCATTACAGTAGTTCGGGTGTACAGTCTGAGACATCAGTACGTAGTACCATTACAGTAGTTCGGGTGTACAGTCTGAGACATCAGTACGTAGTACCATTACAGTAGTTCGGGTGTCTGAGAAATCAGTACGTAGTACCATTACAGTAGTCCGGGTGTACAGTCTGAGACATCAGTACGTAGTACCATTACAGTAGTCCGGGTGTCTGAGACATCAGTACGTAGTACCATTACAGTAGTTCGGGTGTCTGAGACATCAGTACGTAGTACCATTACAGTAGTTCGGGTGTACAGTCTGAGACATCAGTACGTAGTACCATTACAGTAGTTCGGGTGTACAGTCTGAGACATCAGTACGTAGTACCATTACAGTAGTTCGGGTGTACAGTCTGAGACATCAGTACGTAGTACCATTACAGTAGTTCTGGTGTCTGAGACATCAGTACGTAGTACCATTACAGTAGTTCTGGTGTCTGAGACATCAGTACGTAGTACCATTACAGTAGTTCGGGTGTCTGAGACATCAGTACGTAGTACCATTACAGTAGTTCGGGTGTACAGTCTGAGACATCAGTACGTAGTACCATTACAGTAGTTCGGGTGTACAGTCTGAGACATCAGTACGTAGTACCATTACAGTAGTCCGGGTGTACAGTCTGAGACATCAGTACGTAGTACCATTACAGTAGTTCGGGTGTACAGTCTGAGACATCAGTACGTAGTACCATTACAGTAGTTCGGGTGTACAGTCTGAGACATCAGTACGTAGTACCATTACAGTAGTTCGGGTGTACAGTCTGAGACATCAGTACGTAGTACCATTACAGTAGTTCGGGTGTCTGAGAAATCAGTACGTAGTACCATTACAGTAGTCCGGGTGTACAGTCTGAGACATCAGTACGTAGTACCATTACAGTAGTCCGGGTGTCTGAGACATCAGTACGTAGTACCATTACAGTAGTTCGGGTGTACAGTCTGAGACATCAGTACGTAGTACCATTACAGTAGTTCGGGTGTACAGTCTGAGACATCAGTACGTAGTACCATTACAGTAGTCCGGGTGTCTGAGACATCAGTACGTAGTACCATTACAGTAGTTCGGGTGTACAGTCTGAGACATCAGTACGTAGTACCATTACAGTAGTCCGGGTGTACAGTCTGAGACATCAGTACGTAGTACCATTACAGTAGTCCGGGTGTCTGAGACATCAGTACGTAGTACCATTACAGTAGTTCGGGTGTACAGTCTGAGACATCAGTACGTAGTACCATTACAGTAGTCCGGGTGTACAGTCTGAGACATCAGTACGTAGTACCATTACAGTATTCCGGGTGTCTGAGACATCAGTACGTAGTACCATTACAGTAGTTCGGGTGTACAGTCTGAGACATCAGTACGTAGTACCATTACAGTAGTTCGGGTGTACAGTCTGAGACATCAGTACGTAGTACCATTACAGTAGTCCGGGTGTACAGTCTGAGACATCAGTACGTAGTACCATTACAGTAGTTCGGGTGTACAGTCTGAGACATCAGTACGTAGTACCATTACAGTAGTTCGGGTGTACAGTCTGAGACATCAGTACGTAGTACCATTACAGTAGTCCGGGTGTACAGTCCGAGACATCAGTACGTAGTACCATTACAGTAGTTCGGGTGTCTGAGACATCAGTACGTAGTACCATTACAGTAGTTCGGGTGTACAGTCTGAGACATCAGTACGTAGTACCATTACAGTAGTTCTGGTGTCTGAGACATCAGTACGTAGTACCATTACAGTAGTCCGGGTGTACAGTCTGAGACATCAGTACGTAGTACCATTACAGTAGTTCGGGTGTCTGAGACATCAGTACGTAGTACCATTACAGTAGTCCGGTGTACAGTCTGAGACATCAGTACGTAGTACCATTACAGTAGTTCGGGTGTACAGTCTGAGACATCAGTACGTAGTACCATTACAGTAGTTCTGGTGTCTGAGACATCAGTACGTAGTACCATTACAGTAGTTCGGGTGTCTGAGACATCAGTACGTAGTACCATTACAGTAGTTCGGGTGTACAGTCTGAGACATCAGTACGTAGTACCATTACAGTAGTTCGGGTGTACAGTCTGAGACATCAGTACGTAGTACCATTACAGTAGTTCGGGTGTCTGAGACATCAGTACGTAGTACCATTACAGTAGTTCGGGTGTCTGAGACATCAGTACGTAGTACCATTACAGTAGTTCGGGTGTCTGAGACATCAGTACGTAGTACCATTACAGTAGTTCGGGTGCACAGTCTGAGACATCAGTACGTAGTACCATTACAGTAGTTCGGGTGTACAGTCTGAGACATCAGTACGTAGTACCATTACAATAGTTCGGGTGTACAGTCTGAGACATCAGTACGTAGTACCATTACAGTAGTTCGGGTGTACAGTCTGAGACATCAGTACGTAGTACCATTACAGTAGTCCGGGTGTACAGTCTGAGACATCAGTACGTAGTACCATTACAGTAGTTCGGGTGTACAGTCTGAGACATCAGTACGTAGTACCATTACAGTAGTTCGGGTGTACAGTCTGAGACATCAGTACGTAGTACCATTACAGTAGTTCGGGTGTACAGTCTGAGACATCAGTACGTAGTACCATTACAGTAGTTCGGGTGTACAGTCGCGTTTTATCACGACGAAAGATTATGGTAGACACCAATACGTTATATTACAGTGTATTTTGAGATGGTGATAACAATGAGTATTGTTAAAATAAAGTGTTTAATACAGATCTGAACTTAAACAAGTGGCTCTATTATTTCCTTTCCACATAATCAATGCATTCTCATGCCATTCGTTTCAGATTATTTATGAAATCAATGTTTAGGTTTTAATTATCCCCTACCGACGAGTCGTCTAGGGATATACATGCTAATTGCCGTCATGACCAGACTCTAACGATTTTTCTGCAGCAATACGCTGTGTTATTCAACTTTCGGATCATTGTGTAAGCGTGCTGACATTTGGATAAATATATCGATATACAAAATGTACAACTAGTGGTATATCACCTGCAGATATTTTTATTGGGTCGGATATTAAAATTTAACTCGTTGTATTTTTTTTTTTTTTAATTTCTGTTTCGTGTCACGCGATATTTTGTTGACGTCACCGGAACTTCCCCAACTTCATACAACTGAACGGCTAATTATTCCAGAGCTGTCACATCCATTACAAAATATTCATGATCCATGTAACGACTTGCCCAACAAGGATCCTCTCGATGATTTGTTATTGATGTCTCTATTGTATCAGAGATAAACACAAACATTGCAGGGGTCGTGTAGGAAGTCGTGATTCCTTTAAACATGTTCTCGGGATAAAGCGACCGATTTAAACATATTTGTCTTACATATTGCATTTCCGTGTTACTATCCATAGGTACTCTTAACGATGACACATGTTGACACATATAAGACAGCACCGCGCCACGCCACAATGCAAGAGAAATAGTTAGCTTAGTACACAATAAAATACAATTTAAAATTAATCAAGTTATTTCTGTTTAATTGCACAAGTGATTTATAGTCATGTAAAGTATCATTGGACATACTATTTACACGGACCTGAAAGTTTTAGAGAAGTCTAGCTACCTGTGGTCCGTCGTATAGTTGTTTACAGCTGATTAAATCAATTTGAAATAGCAAATTACTTATCAAAATCTAGTTATGATATTAATTAGGGACTTTTTACATTTTATAATATCACTGCCTCCTATTTGCATACATCAGCAAACACATGCATATATTCAAATCAGGTTAAAAAAATTATTGTGTTAAAACAGTTTATGCGACTCGTTCGTTGCTGGATATGGGATTCATTTTACTTTCGTCAGTTACAAACGGCACTCTAACAACCAGTCGCTGTGTCACCTCTAAGTATGATTGGAATGTAGGTTAGTAATCTAGGTCACCATTGCCTCCTCGTTTACAGTTTTATTGAGCCCTCACATTCATTCTGGTTCAAAGGTTCAAAACATTTTGACGATTCTAATTTCATCGACCTTATTTTCAGAATATATCGTGACATGTAGCTGTTTACGACAAAATAACTGTGTTTTTTTTAATAACATTGACACTTAGATGTAGTTTCCACCATGAAATATTCTGAAACACAAAGTTGAACTAAATGTATTCCACAGGAATCGACTAAAAAAGAAATATGAGTAATATCGCGTCTTTGAGATTTACTTTGCATAATAATGTCGATGGCGTATTGTTTTCAAACAATAACCATTTAATTTTATCTTATAAGCCTCTTAATGGATATTGAGGAATTTTTCTAAATGTATATTCTAGAATCGAATGTATTCTTGGAAATGTTTAATTTGTCAGCAATATCACAAGTACCATAACAAGCCAAGCTTTGTAGTGCTGTCATTTCGTCGTTCCTCTGTTATACATGATACGTGACACACAAGAATTGAGAATCATCACATTGAATATGATTTAGCAGTATAACACGAATCTAAACCTGCTCCACACTGCTGCTGATAGAATCCAAAAGAGATGTAATCTAGAATGATTGAATGACTATATTGTCATTTTAATACAATGTACTTATATTTTCAGATTCAGGTGTTGCTAAAACAAAGTCAGAGAAGCTCTGGACCTAACTGGGTTGATCTGTTGACCGTGCGTCTCGCCACTATTAACCAAATACTCAATCCTTGGATCTACATCATTCTGCGGAAAGAATCCCTCTCGTACCTCTCTACAAAATGGAAGCTATGTAAGATACCATGCACACGGGCGCCAGACAACAACAATGAAACAGATTTACAAACTTCTGTCACAAGTAGAAAACACAATACATGCACTGTCATCGATAGGATAGACTTCAAAATATCAGCATAGGAGATGTTATACTGAAGCATTCCTGTCATTAGTATTGCCCTCATGATAACTGAGTGAATCCATACCATCAGTGTGTCATCCGGAAGGGAAGCATTCCTGTCATTACTATCACCCTCAAAACGACTGAGTGAATCCATACCATCAGTGTGTCATCCGGAAGGGAAGCATTCCTGTCATTACTATCACCCTCAAAACGACTGAGTGAATCCATACCATCAGTGTGTCATCCGGAAGAGAAGCGTTCCTGTCATTACTATCACCCTCAAAACGACTGAGTGAATCCATACCATCAGTGTGTCATCCAGAAGAGAAGCATTCTGTCATTAGTATCGCCCTCATAATTACCGAATGAGTAAGACGATTGATTGAAGTTCAGATTTTCTTGTCAGAAATTGCCAACAAGGTTGACTGTAAATGTGCATGTTAGTCGATTACCTTACAGGCACCAACTATTACCGAAACCTACCATAATCATAATAACTATCGTCAATCACAACGCGTTACGCTGTAAAATTGGGGAAATGGGTGATATCTGAGCACGCTGATATTTGAAAGTTTGCAGACAAAGTTATGTCATTCATTCTTTCACCAACTTCGGGCTCTTAGAAACGGATTGTATGTTTTTTCTTAACAATTAACACGCGAAAGGATGTACGGGCATTAACCTCCAATGGTTCACGCAACATTATCTATGCTCGCAAATTAAATTGATTGTCAGAATGGAAATTTACCGTGATTGTCGGGTTAGAAAATTACCATTGTTGACAGGTAACAAACTGACCGTGATTGGAAGGTTAAATAATTACCGTGATTGACAGGTAAGAAAATGACCGTGATTGGCAGGTAAGAAAATGACCGTGATTGACAGGTTAGAAAATTACCGTGATTCGCAGGTTGGAAAATGACCGTGATTCGTAGGTTCGGAAATTACTGTAATTGACAGGTTAGAAAATGACCGTGGTTGTCTGGTAGAAAATAACCGAGATTGGCAAGTCAGAAAATATCCGCCGTGATTCGAAGGTTAGGAAATGACCGTGATTGACGGGTTAAAAAATGACCGTGATTCGCAGGTTGGAAAATGACCGTGATTCGCAGGTTGGAAAATGACCGTGATTCGCAGGTTGGAAAATGACCGTGATTCGTAGGTTGGAAAATGACCGTGATTGACAGGTTAGAAAATGACCGTGATTCGTAGGTTGGAAAATGACCGTGATTGACAGGTTAGAAAATGACCGTGGTTGTCTGGTAGAAAATAACCGAGATTGGCAAGTCAGAAACTATCCGCCGTGATTCGAAGGTTAGGAAATGACCGTGATTGACAGGTAAGAAAATGACCGTGATTGACAGGTTAGAAATTTACCGTGATTCGCAGGTTGGAAAATGACCGTGATTCGTAGGTTCGGAAATTACTGTAATTGACAGGTTAGAAAATGACCGTGGTTGTCTGGTAGAAAATAACCGAGATTGGCAAGTCAGAAAATATCCGCCGTGATTCGAAGGTTAGGAAATGACCGTGATTGACGGGTTAAAAAATGACCGTGATTCGCAGGTTGGAAAATGACCGTGATTCGCAGGTTGGAAAATGACCGTGATTCGTAGGTTGGAAAATGACCGTGATTGACAGGTTAGAAAATGACCGTGATTCGTAGGTTGGAAAATGACCGTGATTGACAGGTTAGAAAATGACCGTTATTCGTAGGTTGGAAAATGACCGTGATTGGCAAGTCAGAAAATATCCGCCGTGATTGACAGGTTAGAAAATGACCGTGATTGGCGGGTTAAAAAATGACCGTGATTCGCAGGTTAAAAAATGACCGTGATTCGTAGGTTGGAAAATGACCGTGATTGACAGGTTAGAAAGTGACCGTGATTCGTAGGTTGGAAAATGACCGTGATTGACAGGTTAGAAAGTGACCGTGATTGACAGGTAAGACAATGACCGTGATTGACAGGTTAGAAAATGAACGTGATTCGCAGGTGAAATAATCAGTTACTGTCAGTAAATTTCCCGGTCATGATACATGACGAGTCTGTAAAAGCATGTTCTAAATGCCAAAGTACCTTGTAAGATTTTGTCAGTGTGCCTTCTGTGATCTTAACAAAAAAATTGAGGTCAGTCAGTGAAGAATAATACTAGGAAGCATATGCATAATAATGATTTATTGTTTCCTTAATATAACGCAATGACGTTCACTGTTCAAATCATCTCCACTGCACATAACCTGGTATATTGATGTATATTACCTGGCATTTTGCTGTGTATTACCTGGTATATTGATGTATATTACCTGGTATGTTAATGTGTATTACCTGGTATATTGATGCGTATTACCTGGAATATTGATGTGTATTACCTGGCATTTTGCTGTGTATTACCTGGAATATTGATGTGTATTACCTGGTATATTGATGTATATTACCTGGTATATTGATATATATTACCTGGTATATTGATGTGTATTACCTGGTATATTGATGTGTATTACCTGGTATATTGATGTATATTACCTGATATATTGATATGTATTACCTGGTATATTGATGTGTTTTACCTGGTAAATTGAGGTATATTACCTGGTATATTGATGTGTATTACCTGGTATGTTGATGTATATTACCTGATATATTGATTTGTTTTACCTGGTATATTGAGGTATATTACCTGATATATTGATGTGTATTACCTGGTATATTGATGAGTATTACCTGGTATATTGATGTGTATTACCTGGTATATTGATGTGCATTACCTGGTATATTGATGTGTATTACCTGGTATATTGATGAGTATTACCTGGTATATTGATGTGTATTACCTGGTATATTGATGTGTATTATCTGGTATATTGATGTATATTACCTGATATACTGATGTATATTACCTGGTATATTGAGGTATATTACCTGATATATTGATGTGTATTACCTGGTATATTGATGAGTAGTACCTGGTATATTGATGTGTATTACCTGGTATGTTGATGTGTAGTACCTGGTATATTGATGTGTATTACCTGGTATATTGATGTATATTACCTGGTATGTTGATGTGTATTACCTGGTATATTAATGTATATTACCTGGTATATTGATGTGTATTACCTGGTATATTGATGTATATTACCTGGTATATTGATGTATATTACCTGGTATATTGATGTGTATTACCTGGTACGTTGATGTATATTACCTGGTATATTGATGTGTATTACCTGGTATGTTGATGTGTATTACCTGGTATATTGATGTGTATTACCTGGTATATTGATGTGTATTACCTGGTATATTGATGTGTAGTACCTGGTATGTTGATGTATATTACCTTGTATATTGATGTGTATTACCTGGAATATTGATGTGTATTACCTGGTATGTTGATGTGTATTACCTGGTATGTTGATGTGTATTACCTGGTATATTGATGTGTATTACCTGGTATATTGATGTGTAGTACCTGGTATGTTGATGTATATTACCTGGTATGTTGATGTGTATTACCTGGTATATTGATGAGTATTACCTGGTATATTGATGTGTAGTACCTGGTATGTTGATGTATATTACCTGGTATGTTGATGTGTATTACCTGATATGTTGATGTGTATTACCTGGTATATTGATGTGTATTACCTGGTATATTGAGGTATATTACCTGGTATGTTGATGTGTATTACCTGGTATATTGATGAGTATTACCTGGTATATTGATGAGTATTACCTGGTATATTGATGAGTAGTACCTGGTATATTGATGAGTAGTACCTGGTATATTGATGTGTATTACCTGGTATATTGATGAGTATTACCTGGTATATTGATGTGTATTACCTGGTATATTGATGTGTATTACCTGGTATATTGATGTGTATTACCTGGTATATTGATGAGTATTACCTGGTATATTGATGTGTATTACCTGGTATATTGATGTGTATTACCTGGTATATTGATGAGTAGTACCTGGTTTATTAATAATGTTGATGAGTGATTGATAGGTTCGTTTTTATTGATGTAAACAGCAAATGTTTCGTTCGCTGTTGTAATCCTTGTAGATAAAAATAAAGTATTTTTTCTAGAATATATTCCTGTAGTTCATTCTTTTTAATGGAATGTGTCGTTGGTTGCTTGACATGTGTTATTGTGGTGTACCAGTATTCTGTGACAATAGAGACACGTCAATGTCGTGTACGCGTTAGGCAATGGTCCGTTCAAGAAGGCAGACCAAGACGATCACACAAAGAGGGCGTGTACTTTAATCTACAAGATCACTTATTTATAAGTACACTCTGGCAGAGAAAAGTACAAAGTCGAACTAAGAATTGATCAGCTGCTGTTTACTTCATACAACTGTGAAGTCTTGGCAAAGTTTGGGGACTTGTTTAGCTCGGCATGGAGGCGTGATTTGTTTTGCTCATATCGAATGATAAAAGCAGCCTTATGTTTATCTTACTTGTCAAAAAGACTCTAAAATGACATCCGCCATTTGTAGCAAGTTCAGCAGAAAATTTCAGATAGTGATGCATTCTAGTTACAGAACGATCATTATTAGGAAGGAGAACATGTGAAAAGAAAAAAAAAATCTTATTTATGTTTAATATAAAAACAGTATGATCATGAAAAACAAAATGAAAATGAATGCACCAATATATATAGTTTACTTTATCTGTACCATTTATAATATGGCGCAAGCATGGTACAGCTGCGATAGACGTATCATCGCCAAGTATATATATATTTTGTTTAATATTATTAGCGAGTTTTTCATTTTGCTTTTCGTGGTACATACGGCGCTTTTTCGCTCTTTCGTTTACGTAAATAAAGTGGTGGCTGTTCGCTTTTTGGGTCGAAAAAGCACTATTCAAGAATGTCAAGCGGCACTATTGAACACCAAAGCTCCCTCATATGATAAATGTTCATTGTATTATTTGAATATACTATTATATATCATATCATCATTCTATGATCCGACATCGTCACTATATATCATTTAGCTAGCATATGATGCGATGTAGCCACTATATGATGTACAAATTACTATATGGGGCCATATTACCATTATATGATGAAATGCATCATTGTCCAACTTTTTATGTCTAAAACACCTACGGACGTAATGATTGCTGTACAGTTGTCTATCAACAGCAACACACCTCGTTTTGTCACTCATTCACTGTGTGAATGTAAGCGTCATTGTAACGCTGATATGGTACAATATCAGTAGGGAAACATAGACGGCCTTGGTAATTCGTCCGTCGAGTCACCACGTAAAGCTTTCAAAGCAGAATGTAAAACATTTGTAAAGGTCTGTGATAATGTCGACCTGTTTCCTCCGAGTATTCCACCGCATGCAAGCAGTCACAGATGGTACTCTTTATTAAAAACAGCTAGAACTGATTTGTTTAATAGTTCGATGGGGTTTTAAAGGTTTAATGACATTTTGGTCGAACAAGAAAAACTAAACCATTCCCTCTCCACTGCAGGTCAGTGATGTCCAGTTCCTGACTTAGCGTGACCTCAACGTGACTGAGTTTTGCTTCTCCCAAGTGTCCAAAGGGATGATTTGGTAAACATGAAAAGATAACACCAAAGAAATACCATGCAATGACAAGCGCGTTTTACATCTGAAAACAGTGCTGGCCTCTTCATGACCTGCTTTGACCTTAAACCTAATTTTATTTCCTCCAAGTGTCTAAAGGGATGAATTGCTAAACATGGTTTTCCTCTGCGTTACAGCACAAACATTATTTTCAAAAAAAATAGCAACAAGACAACGCCATTGTTATTAACCGAAATCCAGTGCTAGATTAGATATACTGACTACAGGCGTTCAGGCATTGGGACATTGACACATTCGTCACGGAATGTAAGTCCATTTAATATTTCCATTGGGACGTTGATATCCATGACAACACGTATGAATAGCGGTAAAACGTTTTAGTTGACAGATCAAATCATCTGGATAGAACGCATACTGTCGGTGATGGCCAACACCAGAACATGACAATAGTACTGTCATATAGACGTGGAGAGAATGATGACACGGACCTCCTCTATTATAACACGTGTCTGGCTTACATTATACATTATACCACACATTAACAGGTATTCGGATTGTTTTGGAATGCTAAAAGATTCTTTTGTTATGAAAAAGACTCACCATAAAAATTGATGACACTTTTTAATACCAAATACTCTACCCAACCAATTGGTTTTATGGTCATTTCGATCGTGTTCCATACCAGTTCTGTATTGGCCTATTACTGACCTGGCGTCACTTGACTTTACTTCTCCCAAGTGGCTAAATTGTAGTGTGTCCAATCAAGAACATGGATTGATTTCATTGGGTTGACCTTTTGATTCATCATTCTAACGTCGTCCATCTCACCCTTGATGTTCCGTTATTCTGTCGTTTGTACTGTACAGCTCGATATACAATTTTAAGATGAGGCAAACATTTAATTGATTTGTTTCTAAAAGACATTAAAGTTGACATAATACAAGCAATTCACTATCAGTTAAGGTGCAATACTTTATTTCAACCTCACTGACTGTTTCAAAATGACATAATTATTGTCTAATACATTCCTCATGACCCTGACTGTTAACGATAAACTCAGCACACCAGTCATTACTCCACACAGGCTGTGCAGTGTGGAATTTCTCGTTTGTCAGCCGTGATAGCTACAGCCTTTCAATAATCGATTGAAAACAGAATGATAACATTAACAGTTTATGTAGCACCGAAAAAAAGAACATCGAAACCACTCAAGGTTTTATCGAGTCTATAAAGGAACAACAACATAACAAAAAACCATAACAACCACGTAAATCTGACGTAACCTTACACTTGTCTATAAATGTCATAGGGGGTTATAGTGTATCTGTCTATGTTATATGTATATAGAGGTTACACAACGAGTGGTTGTTGGATATGGAATTTATTTCATACGAGTGAGTTATTTTTTCAAAATTACAAAAGACACGAGCTTTAGCGAGTGTTTTTTGCAACATTTAAAAAATAACTTACGAGTGTGAAATAAATTCCATATCCAACAATTTCGAGTCGTGTGACCTGTTTCTACCACAATAATATCGGTTCGATTCAAAGGGAAACGTGGTCAAGTATAATTTCGCGTATGCAAATAAAGTGCACCGGTGACGTCCGGGACCCGGTGATGTGACGTCATTAGATTATTGATGACGTCAATAACAATTGCAGCTTGGGTCAAAGTTCACCGTGTTAGCCAATCAAAATGCGTACAGAGTTTATACCACGTGTGGTATAAACAGATTGTTAATCAACAGCTGTGATGATTAACAGATGGTCTGAGAGTTGAATAACACAGCGTATTGTGGTAGAAATACCTTTAAAATTGTTTCTATGTTATATTGTATCTACCTTTAACATTGTTTCTATGTTATATTGTATCTACCTTTAACATTGTTTCTGTCTGTGTTATATTGTATCTACCTTTAACATTGTTTCTGTTTCTATGTTATATTGTATCTACCTTTAACAGTGTTTCTATGTTATATTGTATCTACCTTTAACATTGTTTCTGTCTATGTTATATTGTATCTACCTTTAACATTGTTTCTGTCTGTGTTATATTGTATCTACCTTTAACATTGTTTCTATGTTATATTGTATCTACCTTTAACATTGTTTCTGTGTTATATTGTATCTACCTTTAACATTGTTTCTATGTTATATTGTATCTACCTTTAACATTGTTTCTGTCTGTGTTATATTGTATCTACCTTTAACATTGTTTCTATGTTATATTGTATCTACCTTTAACATTGTTTCTGTCTATGTTATATTGTATCTACCTTTAACATTGTTTCTGTCTGTGTTATATTGTATCTACCTTTAACATTGTTTCTATGTTATATTGTATCTACCTTTAACATTGTTTCTGTTTCTATGTTATATTGTATCTACCTTTAACATTGTTTCTATGTTATATTGTATTTACCCTTTAACATTGTTGTCTATGTTATATGTATCTACCTTTAACATTGTTTTGTCTATGTTATATTGTATCTACCTTTAACATTTGTTTCTGTGTTATATTGTATCTACCTTTAACATTGTTTCTGTCTATGTTATATTGTATCTACCTTTAACATTGTTTCTATGTTATATTGTATCTACCTTTAACATTGTTTCTATGTTATATTGTATCTACCTTTAACATTGTTTCTGTGTTATATTGTATCTACCTTTAACATTGTTTGTTTCTATGTTATATTGTATCTACCTTTAACATTGTTTCTGTGTTATATTGTATCTACCTTTAACATTGTTTCTGTGTTATATTGTATCTACCTTTAACATTGTTTTCTGTCTATGTTATATTGTATCTACCTTTAACATTGTTTCTGTCTATGTTATATTGTATCTACCTTTAACATTGTTTCTTCTATGTTATATTGTATCTACCTTTAACATTGTTTCTGTCTGTGTTATATTGTATCTACCTTTAACATTGTTTCTGTCTATGTTATATTGTATCTACCTTTAACATTGTTTCTGTCTATGTTATATTGTATCTACCTTTAACATTGTTTCTATGTTATATTGTATCTACCTTTAACATTGTTTCTGTCTATGTTATATTGTATCTACCTTTAACATTGTTTCTGTCTATGTTATATTGTATCTACCTTTAACATTGTTTCTATGTTATATTGTATCTACCTTTAACATTGTTTCTATGTTATATTGTATCTACCTTTAACATTGTTTCTATGTTATATTGTATCTACCTTTAACATTGTTTCTGTCTATGTTATATTGTATCTACCTTTAACATTGTTTCTGTCTATGTTATATTGTATCTACCTTTAACATTGTTTGTTTATGTTATATTGTATCTACCTTTAACATTGTTTCTATGTTATATTGTATCTACCTTTAACATTGTTTCTGTCTATGTTATATTGTATCTACCTTTAACATTGTTTCTTTGTTATATTGTATCTACCTTTAACATTGTTTGTCTATGTTATATTGTATCTACCTTTAACATTGTTTCTATGTTATATTGTATCTACCTTTAACATTGTTTCTGTCTATGTTATATTGTATCTACCTTTAACATTGTTTCTGTCTATGTTATATTGTATCTACCTTTAACATTGTTTCTGTCTATGTTATATTGTATCTACCTTTAACATTGTTTCTATGTTATATTGTATCTACCTTTAACATTGTTTCTATGTTATATTGTATCTACCTTTAACATTGTTTCTGTCTATGTTATATTGTATCTACCTTTAACATTGTTTCTGTCTATGTTATATTGTATCTACCTTTAACATTGTTTCTGTCTATGTTATATTGTATCTACCTTTAACATTGTTTCTGTCTATGTTATATTGTATCTACCTTTAACATTGTTTCTGTAAGTGTTATATTGTATCTACCTTTAACATTGTTTCTATGTTATATTGTATCTACCTTTAACATTGTTTCTATGTTATATTGTATCTACCTTTAACATTGTTTCTGTCTATGTTATATTGTATCTACCTTTAACATTGTTTCTGTTTCTATGTTATATTGTATCTACCTTTAACATTGTTTGTGTCTATGTTATATTGTATCTACCTTTAACATTGTTTCTGTCTATGTTATATTGTATCTACCTTTAACATTGTTTCTGTCTATGTTATATTGTATCTACCTTTAACATTGTTTCTGTAAGTGTTATATTGTATCTACCTTTAACATTGTTTCTGTCTATGTTATATTGTATCTACCTTTAACATTGTTTCTATGTTATATTGTATCTACCTTTAACATTGTTTCTGTCTATGTTATATTGTATCTACCTTTAACATTGTTTCTATGTTATATTGTATCTACCTTTAACATTGTTTCTGTCTATGTTATATTGTATCTACCTTTAACATTGTTTGTGTCTATGTTATATTGTATCTACCTTTAACATTGTTTCTGTCTATGTTATATTGTATCTACCTTTAACATTGTTTCTGTCTATGTTATATTGTATCTACCTTTAACATTGTTTCTTTCTATGTTATATTGTATCTACCTTTAACATTGTTTCTGTCTATGTTATATTGTATCTACCTTTAACATTGTTCTGTCTATGTTATATTGTATCTACCTTTAACATTGTTTCTGTCTATGTTATATTGTATCTACCTTTAACATTGTTTCTGTCTATGTTATATTGTATCTACCTTTAACATTGTTTCTGTCTATGTTATATTGTATCTACCTTTAACATTGTTTCTGTCTATGTTATATTGTATCTACCTTTAACATTGTTTCTGTCTATGTTATATTGTATCTACCTTTAACATTGTTTCTGTCTATGTTATATTGTATCTACCTTTAACATTGTTTCTGTCTATGTTATATTGTATCTACCTTTAACATTGTTTCTGTCTATGTTATATTGTATCTACCTTTAACATTGTTTCTGTCTATGTTATATTGTATCTACCTTTAACATGAATTTGGGTTTTTGGGATTGACAAAAGTTTTTTATGGGATATTGTTCACCTTTACATTGTTTTGTTGTTTTTGTTTTTAAAAAATTTTTTTTGTCTTTTAAAAAATGGTTTTTACACCTTTAACTTGTTTTCATTTATTATCACTTTTCAGTTTTGTTTTGGAAGATTAAAAAATTGGTTTGGAAAAAATTATTAAGTTTTTTAGAATTTTAAAAAAGGGTTTTTTTTTTTTAAAAGGGGGGAAGATTAAAATGGGGAGAAGGGGAAAAAAAAAGTTTTTTGGTGAAGAAAATTTTTTGAGGAAAAGGAAAAAAATTTTTTGGGAAGTTCCCTTTTAAAGGGGGAAGATTTTTTGGGGGGGGTTAGAATTGACTTTTAACGAAGAAGAAAAAAAGGGAAATTTTATTTTTAAAGGGGGGAGGGAAGGAAAAAGGGAAGTTTTTTGGGGGGGGGGGGGGGTTTTTTATTTTTTAAACGTTTCTGTTTGTTATTGATTCCTTTAACATTGTTTCTGTCTATGTTATATTGTATCTACCTTTAACATTGTTTCTTTGTTATATTGTATCTACCTTTAACATTGTTTCTGTCTATGTTATATTGTATCTACCTTTAACATTGTTTCTATGTTATATTGTATCTACCTTTAACATTGTTTCTATGTTATATTGTATCTACCTTTAACATTGTTTCTGTCTATGTTATATTGTATCTACCTTTAACATTGTTTCTATGTTATATTGTATCTACCTTTAACATTGTTTCTGTCTATGTTATATTGTATCTACCTTTAACATTGTTTCTTCTATGTTATATTGTATCTACCTTTAACATTGTTTCTGTCTATGTTATATTGTATCTACCTTTAACATTGTTTCTATGTTATATTGTATCTACCTTTAACATTGTTTCTGTTTCTATGTTATATTGTATCTACCTTTAACATTGTTTCTATGTTATATTGTATCTACCTTTAACATTGTTTCTGTGTTATATTGTATCTACCTTTAACATTGTTTCTATGTTATATTGTATCTACCTTTAACATTGTTTCTGTCTATGTTATATTGTATCTACCTTTAACATTGTTTCTGTCTATGTTATATTGTATCTACCTTTAACATTGTTTCTGTCTATGTTATATTGGTAATTACCTTTACATTGTTTCTGTCTATGTTATATTGTATGCTAACCTTTAACAGTGTTTCTCTATGTTATATTGTATCTAACCGTTTAACATTGTTTCTGTCGATGTTATATTGTATCTACCTTTAACCATTGTTTCTATGTTATATTGTATCTACCTTTAACATTGTTTCTGTCGTGTTATATTGTATCTACCGTAACATTGTTTCTAGTTCGATGTAAATAGTGTATCTACCGTTTAACATTGGTTTCTATGTGGTATGATTGGAATCTACCCTTTAACATTGATTCTGTCGATGTTATGAGTGTAAATCTACCTTTAACATTGTTTCTATGTTATATTGTAAATCTACCTTTAACATATGTTTCTTAGTGTTATATTGTATCTTACCTTTAACATGTGTTCTATGTTATATTGTATCTACCTTTAACATTGTTTCTATGTTATATTGTATCTACCTTTAACATTGTTTCTGTCTTTGTTATATTGTATCTACCTTTAACATTGTTTCTCTGCTATATTGTATCTACCTTTAACATTGTTTCTGCGCATGTGGGTTAACGTTGCATTTATAATTAAAAAGAACAAAAAACATCATGTTTTAATAGAAATTCAATATTTAATGATTTCCCGGTTAGTTCTGTTGTTTTTTTTATCGGATTTTAATGTTAGGTGTTCAACGTCTTTATCGGGATGTTTTCGTCGTTCCTCGTGTTCTCGCGTGGTCACGTGACCGGCACGAAGGACTACATTAACACTTGGTCGGTAAATATGGCCAGAGCACCCGACCAACGTATTTTGTCGTACAAACGAATATGATACACTTATTCATCGTGCTAAGAAACCGATAAAAAGTGCTGTACATTCTTCTATTTATTCAAGTATGGTTACATAACGGCGTTATAAACTGGTGTTAATTGAAGAAATGCCGATTAATTGACTACTTTTTAAGTAATTTTGACGATGTTTGTCATTTTCGTAAGAATGTACAGCACTTTTCGTTGCTCTCATACAATTACCTTCACGCTCGTACCTGTTTAATAAGTATTGATTTAGGGTAGTCGGGTGCTCTAGGACGATTCATAGAGCAAGTGTTGATGTTCATTCTCCAATATTGGAACTCTTCAGTGTTTTAAGTATCGAAATCGGCATATAGAAACGAACAAACGTTAATAAACGAATGCAATGGATCGTAATTAATTCAATTAATTATTTACAGATGATTCCCAAAGACATAAGGTATAGTTAGAAGTTTTCGGCTGTACACATGCAAGTTTGTAAATTCGTCACTGTGATGAAACCACCGTCCTCGTCGTTGCCATGACAGCCGATCGAAGCTGCGATCACGAATGCACTGACAAAGTGAAAGTTGAAGTATTTTTCGCAACATGCGGTTTAAACTTAAAATTACAATCACACCTCGTGTTGATTGGGGTTGTTTAATCATACCTGATCAATTGAATTATCAGAAAACTAACAAAAACATTAAAAAACACAGAATGAAGCCTTCGTGTCAGGCAGTGCAGACACAACGCGGGATCTGTAAACAATGTGACGTCATTGGAATGTACAAGTTGCAACAATGTACAACAATGTATATTTTACATGAATACACTAATGAGCAACAAAACGGGACGAAACATTAACCCACATGCGTGTCTTTGTTATATTGTATCTACCTTTAACATTGTTTCTATGTTATATTGTATCTACCTTTAACATTGTTTCTGTCTATGTTATATTGTATCTACCTTTAACATTGTTTCTGTCTATGTTATATTGTATCTACCTTTAACATTGTTTCTGTCTGTGTTATATTGTATCTACCTTTAACATTGTTTCTCTGCTATATTGTATCTACCTTTAACATTGTTTCTGTGTTATATTGTATCTACCTTTAACATTGTTTCTATGTTATATTGTATCTACCTTTAACATTGTTTCTCTGCTATATTGTATCTACCTTTAACATTGTTTCTGTGTTATATTGTATCTACCTTTAACATTGTTTCTATGTTATATTGTATCTACCTTTAACATTGTTTCTCTGCTATATTGTATCTACCTTTAACATTGTTTCTGTGTTATA
This sequence comes from Pecten maximus, assembly GCF_902652985.1. NCBI lineage: Eukaryota > Metazoa > Mollusca > Bivalvia > Pectinida > Pectinidae > Pecten > Pecten maximus. The sequence goes on along the minus strand of NC_047018.1, from coordinate 4,585,298 downwards.
TTGTATCTACCTTTAACATTGTTTCTGTCTATGTTATATTGTATTTACCTTTAACATTGTTTCTGTCTATGTTATATTGTATCTACCTTTAACATTGTTTCTGTCTATGTTATATTGTATCTACCTTTAACATTGTTTCTGTCTATGTTATATTGTATCTACCTTTAACATTGTTTCTGTCTATGTTATATTGTACCTACCTTTAACATTGTTTCTGTCTATGTTATATTGTATCTACCTTTAACATTGTTTCTGTAAGTGTTATATGTATCTACCTTTAACATTGTTTCTGTCTATGTTATATTGTATCTACCTTTAACATTGTTTCTGTCTATGTTATATTGTATCTACCTTTAACATTGTTTCTGTGTTATATTGTTTCTACCTTTAACATTGTTTCTATGTTATATTGTATCTACCTTTAACATTGTTTCTGTCTATGTTATATTGTATCTACCTTTTACATTGTTTCTGTCTATGTTATATTGTATCTACCTTTAACATTGTTTCTATGTTATATTGTATCTACCTTTAACATTGTTTCTATGTTATATTGTATCTACCTATAACATTGTTTCTGTCTATGCTATATTGTATCTACCTATAACATTGTTTCTGTCTATGTTATATTGTATCTACCTATAACATTGTTTCTGTCTATGTTATATTGTATCTACCTTTAACATTGTTTCTGTCTGTGTTATATTGTATCTACCTTTAACATTGTTTCTGTCTATGTTATATTGTATCGAACATTAACATGGTTTCTGTCTATGTTATATTGTATCTACCTTTAACATTGTTTCTATGTTATATTGTATCTACCTTTATCATTGTTTCTATGTTATATTGTATCGGCAAGTGAAAACACACGATAGGAATTGTTTGATTGTTGACTGTCGTATGTTGAGCCGTTGAATATCCAAGATCCTAACGTCGTATGTCGTATGTTGAGCTACTGAACATTCAAATGATGAATGTCGTATGTCGTATGTCTTGTCGCTGAACATTCAAAATCAGTGTCGTATGACGTATGTTGAGCTACTGAACATTCAAATGATGAATGTCGTATGTCGTATGTCTTGTCGCTGAACATTCAAAATCAGTGTCGTATGACGTATGTCGAGCTGCTGAACATTTAAAAGTTTCCTCGTTGGCTAGTGAAAACACAAAATATAAATATTTTGAATGTTGAATGTCGTATGTCGTATGTTGAGCTGATTTCACACAGCCTTTACAAAATCAATATATTGGGAGGTTGATGGAACGGATTAGCCAGCATATTGTTAATTTTGTTCATTAGTTATTCTATAAGCTCACTGTGATAAATAACCAAGCATGGCAAGAGAGACTCAACAACACCCAGTTTCATCCATACTATTTAATGGAAGTCTTGATTTGCATCGTTGATATACTAGTGGAAGAAAGAAACGCAGGTTTATTTTCGATAGTGATTGTTTTACATGATTCTTTGATTATGTGTTCATGGAGTGAGTTTCGATAATTTCATCGGCATCAGCCGCTGCTCTTACTCTCCTTAACATTGACCCCAGCAAGATGGTTAATGCCCTTTGAGGGATATTTTTTCCACTCCTGCATAATGACTCGCGTTAGTTGAACGACGTTATTTTGGACGTTAGTGCGCTTCCTATCCTTGCTATCTAGCTCGTCTCACAAATGTTTGATGTGGAACATATCTGGACTGTATGGTGGCCAATCAAGAACTGGAACGTAGTTTTGACCAAGAAAATCACAAAAAAAACCTTATTGAGATATCCCTGCCCGTATCATCATTGCCCGTATCCCCCATAGACACAATGTCGTCCATCTGACCTGAAAAGCGTAAGGCGAGACTCGTCAGTGAACAACACGCGTCTCCAGTGGGCTGAACGAAACCGGTTAGGTGCATGTGCAAGCAGCCATTGCATTCGACGAAATTCGTAATAGGCGGACCAACATAGGGACGTCGAGGTCTTAAATGAAACTTCTGCAACCGATTTCTAACCGTTCCTGGTCAAACTGGCTGACCATGAGTGCCGACAACTTGACGTGCCGTCCCCGTCGCCATCTGAAATCGGTTACAGAGGTGCGAGAAACGTAATACGCAGGCATCCGCTTCTGGGATGGTTACCGAAAATCCCTGTGACTCTGAGGCGCCCAACAAAGCGGGATATTTTGTGTGTGATGTACACCATATTGCTGGGCTATATGACGTTACTAATGCCCCTGCATTATCGGGGACAACGGCCCGACCCCTTTCGGCTTTACTCAAACGCGGCATTCCGCTGTGAAATCGCTTCGAAACGAAATGTTGTATAACTCATCTGTACTGTTCCAATGTTCCATTTGTAATGACCAGCAAATATGGTGCAAGAGTATCTTCAGTGCACGCTTCCTCGAAAGATCTGCTGAAAGCATGCTACGTCGAGCGGGGTCAAGGTCGACTGAATATTAACTTAAGAACATTTACACAGTGCACGGAGTAAGCTAAGTTTGAAATTTAATATAATTTAGACCACGTGTCTGATACTAATATTCATAGCAACGAACTGGCGTTCCTTTTCCTGCTCTTAGTACATGTCTTCATTTTAGAAAATGCACATACAAGCATAAATGTTTAATTCTTTCCTTATCCTCTTGTGAAATAGTGTTTATGACCAAACATTACTATATGTACTTTAAACATTCTCACAACTTACCCTATTTTGTTTTCCCTAGACAGATATGTAATGCCTGCAGATTGAGCAGAATGACTTTTCTTCTGCTCGTCCCATCTGTTACTGTGATTCTGTCTAACGACGAACAGTAAATTGTTTTGTTATATTCAATCATCACGACTTATGGATTATGCATCATCTATGATTCTTCATACAAGGTCAAAACTTTTTGTTTGTAAACCCCAAACTGTATTTCAGGTAACAGCTTGATTTAATCGATAACATACAATGAAGATATACTTTAAATACCTTCTCCTTGTCGTATTTTGTGGTATCTAATAATGTCACAAGTACTTAGTCAACACACTACATAACTGGCAAACTGAAATCAAAAATTAATTTCAAATATCAGAATTTTGATCGGCCTCGCTTCGTTATTTATGCTAAATGGTTTTCCAGGATACTGCGCTGAGGTCATGCGGTCTTTCATCTAGATCACGTCACTCAGAGGAAATGCATTTGCAGAATGAGACATATCTATTTATCGTTATTGTCTTATATTTATATCATCTTAGAACTGAAACAGTACTTATACTATTGGACATCAGGCAGGAAAGTTTAATTAGTTGGTTTTTTTGGGGTTTTTTTTTCTCGTACTGATAATGATTACCTAAGAATTCGTAACAGACGAAAGTCACTTTTTTCGCATAACTAGATTGAATTAAGTTTATTTTGCTTAACGTCCTATTAAAAGCTAAGGTCATTTAAGGACGGCCTCCGAAGACTGCCGAAGACACCAAGCAGTACAACCCACCCGGTCACATTATACTGACAACGGATGAACCAGTCGTCCCACTCCTTATATGCTGAGCGCTAAGCCGGCATTTTTGACTCTGGTATGTCTCGGCCAGGGGACAGAACCCAAAGCCTTCCTCACAGGGGCGAACGCTCAACTAAAGGCCAAAAGCGAGGCATTGTCAAGGGAGACATTACGAAGAAGAAAGTTTGTAAGGAAGAAGAGAGGAGATAATATCCCAAATTCAGTCGCCTCTTACGATCATGCAATGGGGGCAGTAGGTACAATTCTTACACCCTACCTGCAGGGCAGTCACCATTGATGTGGTCTCTCTGTACACCAACATCATGGCCTGTCCTGCAGAATGGGGCAATGGGGGGAATAAGCATCCTTTAATATATAGCTTGGTGGAACTTCTTACACTAGAACTCACGCTGATCAACTTTACATTCAACGTAGAGCAATACGTACAAGTTAGTTGTAATAGGATGAGGTATATAATGACACCATCATACGCCAACGTGTTTATGTGCCATCTCGAGTCTAGGATACTTGCAACAGCCCCATTGAAACCACTTAGCTGGCTAAGCTTCATTGATGGCATCGAGATAAATGGACATTCGGTCGTAATTCCCGCGAGGAATTTATTCGTTTCGCGAAGTGATAATTTTGTAAAAATTAATTTTCATCATGCCATTATTCTTGGCGAGTACTTGCTGACCTGCGTAGGAACTCTTATACGCCTGCTTTATAAGATAAGCGCCTACGCCAGTTCGATTTATTATTGCGCATGTGTCAATTAGTTTGGTGGATGGCTGCTGCGTGCTAGGCTGCAACATTTTTTACTGACATCTCGCCCTCCCTCCAAGTAGTATTACTTAGCATTTTACCAAATGCTTATCTGATGTTGAGACTAATACTGGAGTCTGTATATTGTCATACATACGTAATTTTTTGAGGGAAAGGGTATTATTTACTTTTGTATATGTATTAAATGTTTTATGATAGATCTTTGGATAAGCATCTTAACGTCATTAAAGTTTTTCTAAACTTTTCTCTAGTCCGTCACTATTATTTATTCAGTCCTATGACTGGTAATGATAATCATTCTGTAATATGAAAATGTTGCAGTTTTGTCCTATAATAAAGTAGTCATTGACCTGTTTTCAGGTGAATGCGATAACATTCGACCTCGGGAAACATTATTTTTTAGAGTTTATAAATCATCAATTCACTAATACGGATTACTCGTTTCCTCTGATAAGACAACAGGTTTTAACTACGAAAAGAGCGGTATATTAAAAGAGTGTTGTATGAGTACACGTTGCAACATATGACTTGGCATGTTGAAATGTCTCGCTGCTGGCAGGTACTAGTATTTCTGTTTAAACAAACAATGGTGATTGTTCATCCTCAAATTTGTTCGATCCACTTGGCACGGCACAGGAAATGAGATCATTGGCTTGTGGATGTGGTAGTTCTGATAATTGATCCAATCGAATGAACTGGTTCTGTGAGTGAATTGACAAGTTTATATCTCTTACTTTTACATATCTTGAAACGGCCAGTGGCAGTAGCACTGGATCGGGGGAGTAATAACGCGAAAAAATATTGTTTCTTCTATGAAAATGGTCCAAACGTACGAAAGCCAGTTGGGACCATTTTCGTAGATGAAAACTAATGCGTTATATCGCGAAACTAACGCGTATTATCATATGACTGTGATCTATATTTATATATTCGTGATCTAACGCGTTAGTTTCGCGTAAAGACGCGAAAAAAATATATTTTCTTCTACGAAAATGGTCCCAACCGGCTTTCGTACATACCGGCGTTCGTAGTAAACCACCTTAGATGTTTTCTAATGCATTACAATAGGCATTCGATGAATCATCGGCCGAAGGGATCATACAGTTTGGCTTCCCTTTCCTGGAATCTGATTGGCAAGATCAGTGTTGATTAACTTTAAGTTCTAATTGTCGACCATTCCATATACCAGGAAGATGACTGTTGGTAGCAAAATCTACATACAATGTAGGCTAATGTTTGTCTTTTGACTTCTGTATGCAAAGGCTTACTGGTTTAATTATGCATTAATTATCCTAAATAGTATAGAATACTTGATATGTGGGCACATACCCTATGGTTGTCTGTCCAGTAGAACATTGGAAAACAATAATCCTTTGTGTGATTAATGGTTTCGGAGCTGTCATGTTGAATCCAAATATTGTACTTTACACTGCTATTTTCACTACATGTGCTAACTGATATAGCCAGTGATATGTGGCATGTGCTACAGGATATTGTCTGAAAATAGTCCATGGCTAACTTAGGACGGTCACAATTATCAACAGTGGCATCTAGTTTGAAATGTGGTGCCTTGGTCCTATGGTAAGGTCTGGATCATCTTTCACGCTCTGAGCTAAGTGTTTTGAACAATAAGGCACCCTTTCATTTTGTCAGCCAGTGCCCTATCATGTGTGTCTCTCTCTGGTGTTCTCAAATATATGGGTCCTCGGATTCCATTCAGAAAAGATGTTATTATTCTAACGAGTGCCTCGATTACACCAATGACATATTTGGAGGCAACTTGTATTTTGAAAACCAGCCCTTGCTTGAATCGTCCGTAATGTGACTCCAGTACCCGTCTAGATTTAGTTTTGGATCTATCAAAGTAAGGTTGTAGGTCGTCATGTCTACCTAGGTGTTAGATAAGATACAGTATTTTCTTTAAAATCACATGATACCATATCTGACAAAATAGCCCGAAACCCTCGACCAGCAACGGGATTGTCATCTTTCTCTAGCCAAGAAAGACTTTCCATGGCTAATTTAATAACCTTCACATCATTATCGCTTCCAGGAAAATTCCATACTTTGACCGAAAAATGATATTTCCGCTTCATCACCATTGCTGATTTTCTTTGATCTGGAAGGTAGCTGGGAAGTCAACATTACTTTGTCTTCGGCACTTATTTCAACGTTAGGGTTAAGAACTTTACCTATAAGATGATGTGAACAAATGCATTGTACGTGAGGACCAAGGACACCAAAGATTGTGATGAAAGATGAGTTGGTCAAAGTGGTAGATTTTTTATTGAAACTCCTCTTAGACAGTGTGGATTTGGCGTGGGAGGAATGGCCATAAAAAAGATCCTCAAAAGATAATAATCGGTTGTTCCTCCACGTATCAACACAAACGTTTTAATCTTCAGGTTGCGTCTTTCGTTTCTGATAATTCTTGAAGTTATTGCAATCTGTTTTTGGGGGGTAACAGAGTGGAATTTTATGTCCACTATCGTTCAACAAGTCATTAGGACAACACACATCAAAGCCGAAAATCCAAATTTTGCACAAACGTTTGGCAGGATTATGATATGCTCTCATTCAAAAATTTCATTAGTTTACCAGAAAATGACCTCTTCTCCATAATTCTTAAAACATTTTATCAACGATATACTTACTGTTTAAGCATTTTGGTATTACGTTTATGGTTCAAACTTTCCCGTTTCTTTAAAACAGATAATTATGTTTGTCTGCATTGACAATGTGTTCTAAATTTAGTAATTTAGTCACATGGTCAATCAATTAGGCAGGTGCGTCATCGATTAATTTGGGTTGTATGTATAGACAAGGGAACCAACTTTGATGGCACAAAGGTATTTATCAGCGAGTGGTCTCTTAGTGTTAAAATTTCCTGTGTTCGACCCATATGGGAAATTAATATTGCTAGAAACCCAACCTTTCAATTGGGAATTGAACTTCAGCCTCGCCCTCTGAATGCTAAAATTACATCACCACAAGGGGTAGATCCAATAAGGTCCAACAACAATATAGATATAGATATATACAATAAAATAGTTCAATTATTTTTATGAAAGATGTGTGTCCCGAAGTTGTTGTTGTTGTTTTGTTTTTGTTTGGTTTTTTTGTGGGGGTGGGTATTTGTTGTTTGTTTGTTTGCTTGTTTTGGGTTTGTTTTTTTTTGTTTTTTTTTGTGTCGTCTGCTGCTTGGAAAGATTTTTTTTCAACACTTAGTTATTATTATCATATACAAACAACGCATGTCTTTTGGAGAGACTATGATTCTGCATTAAGCAAGTGAGTTTTTTCCAAAAATCAGTCTTCTTGTCATGTCTAGAGTTCTTGATAGCGTCTATAATAATCTGAATCCCTCCTGATATTCACTATTTGTGCGATATCATTCAAAACTGCAATTTGCATTTCAATGTCAAAATAAAATCAGTGTTTAAACGTAATTTTAAGTCGAATTTTGTCAAACCAATGCTCCTATTATGTGCGCTAGACACTTGTGAGCAAAACGAAATGGCTATTTTTTGCAATATATGTGATACAAATAAGCTAATTGTGTCCCCTAGAAACATGGATTTTTCGCATGTTTTATTAAAATTTACAAACAACTTTACAAATTACATGCCAACAGAAAGGTCTAAGGTAATCCATGATACATACTAATAGTCGATCAAGTTACTTCTGTTAATTGCATCATAGTAGGAATTTATAGGCTAGTAAAATATCACTGATTTTACTGGATTTGCTGTTTGAATGTCCATTCAGTATTAATGTAATTTATATACTCATATGGTAAATATCACACCTCTGTAATTGGTATGTTATCAATGAAAACTTTTATACAAATTAAAACAGCAATTTGTTCAAGATAAGTCTAGCCTATAAAATGTAAGTAGATAGATTATTATTTTTCCTTTTTTTTTTTTTTTTACATCAAGTAAACTTTTATCCACAGTATTTTCTTCACTACAACGTTTTCACTTTTTGAAGATTTCTATGAACGTATATTAGAATACGCCATACATCGCCAATCCTACCATGGCGACATTTGAATCCTCCTCTCACATACATCCTGCTTCTTCAGATAATTGTTTGTCGACATTTATTGTTCACACATTCGTGATGAATGTTGGGTCAAAAGGATGTTTATCATAACTCAACGCTCCTCAGTCAGATAGCTTAGTGGAGGTTGTCTACCAAGGTACTCAACCTCCTATCCCTGATGGTTCCCGGAGAGGCGCGCGGACACCTTTGTAGAATGTGAGGAAGTTGAACACTACATATTAATATACACATATGTACAAATAAACAGAGTGTAGTTACAATTATACTCAATTATATTCTGAATCAGTCTGTAAGTTTTATTAGTTAATGTACACGTATCAGGTGGTAGTACTTTAGACACATTCTCAATATATTTCAGGCATAAATCAGAATGATATAGGCATTGAAATAGGAGATGAAAATAATCTTCAGTTATTATAAGTCACATTAGGTACACACTTTCTTTTGTCAAGGAATATTATGTTGTATCTTTCACTATAACAAGTTATATAACACAAGTCTTATTCTTAATCAAATGATAATGTAAACAATACCAATAGGTGAGTAAACGTTATTGACTCCATGTTGATACGATGATGGATGACATAATAATTAAATAAGTGTTTATATAATAATCCGAATTTTTATGTTAATGACCGTAGCGACTTAACAACAACTGTTCTGAATACATATTGGATAAACTAGATTATCTGACCACACGGGAACATTGTACGATGTTTACTTGCCGAAATATACGCAATTTAATTCCAATCCAAATCGCCACACAGCTTCAGGTCGCCATCTTTGCTCAAATCAAAGCATCTGTGCGTTTGAAAGAGTCAGCATTGCAAAGCTTCCAAACGATCTTGTGATAAAACATTTAAGATTATAATAGAAACGAAATGGGAATTTTAAATCAATTTGATTTCAATAACTTATGCTTTAGGTTAGCGAATCGTAGCAATCATTTACGATGAAACTTTAATGTTCCACTAAATACTGATCACAATATTTTTAATTTTACGTATTTTATTTCTTTCACTCCGGTCCATTTTAAGTGATAGTTTAGATTTCCCAATAAATTCGCGGGAAATGAATTTGATGACGTAACCGGAAGCCCACATGCTATTAGAACGTGACCCGGAAAATATGCATGACGATAATAAAAACAGAAGATGATTGAACAGTATACCGGATTTTTTCGCATTTTTTGAGACACTTATGTGCTTAGATACAACGGAAGGTAACATTGATTTTGTTCATAGCTATCGTATCAAGTAAAATGAACACTTATTGCGAAAATAGCAGTATTTGCTTCACCTAGTTGAGATAGACTATGAAAGGCCGTTCATGTCAAAAACGAGATACATTTAACGCGTTAAGCTTTAACGCGTAAAACACATTTAACGCGTTAAACATAACATTTAACGCGTTAAATATAACATTTAACGCGTTAAAACTAGTTTTAACGCGTTAAGCTTTAACGCGTTAAGACTTAACGCGTAAAGCTTTAACGCGTTAAAGCTTAACGCGTTAAATGTTTTCATGGAATTTTAACGCGTTAAATTTGTTACTTAGCTAGCATTTAACGTGATAAACAGCTTCATTCGTTTAACGCGTTAAAAGTCGTAGCTTTTGTTTTAACGCGTTAAAATGACTAAAATAACAGACCAATCGAATTCCCTGTATCTACTATGTATTTAAAGGACTAACAGTATGGCTGCCAGAGCCAGCTTTCTGGAGAGAATTGACTCTACCGTCAGCTATTGCTTTCGTAATTATTGTTGTCATTTTTTAAATAATTTACTACTGTTTACTTTTATATTTAAATTCTAATCGTGTGTTTATATTTGCCAGTTGTAGGAATATTTTTAAGCATTAAACTGTCTTTTTATGGATTATATGGTCTATATAGATGCCAGAGCTTTGCAGACAATCTTCATAATGCGCGCTAGCGCATTATGAAATGATTGTCTGCAAAGCTCTGGCATCTATATAGACCATATAATCCATAAAAAGATAGTTTAATGCTTATATTTACGTTTTCTATATTAGTTTCTTTTCGATTTCAACTTTAATTTTCATTATAATTTGAAATCTGACTTTTACCGACGTTTCCATTGTCAGAGGTCAACAAATTGAACAGCCTATTGTGATTCACGTGCTGATTGGCAAAAAAAAAATAAAAAAAATAGTGCATGGAAATAATTAAAAAAATACTGAAAACATCATCAGATATTTTAATAACAATATCAATAATATTGGTAGTCAGTATTTCAGAATATACGGATGAATTATTCAGTTTGTTAACGATTTCGGAATTTTTTTTTTTAATTTACCATCCGGAACAATTATGCGGATGGAAATTTCACCCGTCACCACGCGCACGCAGCGGCTGACAGCATTGACAGAGTTTAGCTATGAAAGTTGAATGTGCAGTGGGAGAAAGTGGAATTCGCCAAAAAACCAGATGTAAACATGTTCTTTGATTGCATGGAAACCTGATTACAGTTTATAGTAGCTACAACAGCACCGGTATCAGGGATACGACCAATGAGAGAAGTGACATTGGCCGAGGGAGTTAGACGAGCTTCAGCGACAACGTTGCTTGTGACGGGTACCATGGCTGTTTCAAGTTTAGGATGCGTTAGACACGATAATGCACCACTTGATGCTTTCTTTTGTGAAGAAGAAACTGTTCTATTGTACGACCGGAGAGAAGCCTCGTTCTTATGATTTGACATAAACATGATGTGTCGGGTTTCAAAATGTTTGTCATTCAAACACTGGATGGCGGTGGCGCGCAAACAATGTGGTGTGTAATGATTTTCCACTCTGGCCCCGGAACAAATATCTGTCAGCATATGTGTTTATTAAATCTTGTTTTATTCCTATTTTCGTGATTGTTAACCATTCTTACCTTTATTTTCGTTTTACATTTTAAGATTTGTTTTCTGGTCTCGTACTCTATCCGATAGCATGATGAGCAATGATAAGATGCCATTTGTTTACATTGGTTGCAAGTAGTTCCGGGGGATCCGGTCGCGTATGAATAACACCCGAATGCACGATTTGGGTGTCAGTTATGCATAGAATGGTGTCACGCTTTGGGTGTCAGTTATACTCTCATAGACTGCAAATTTGTTTAGTTTGTTTATATCATGGCTTTGCCATCCAAATGTAAATATACTGTCATAAATGTAGCCCTGGCAGCCGACCAGATAGACGAACTATCGACAAATACTTGTAGTAGGCTGATGGCTGTTGGAGTGATAAATTATACAGTCTCTACATCTCGTTTTCTGTCAACTGCATTTATAACATGGTATATTGTGAGATGTTCTGTATTATCTCATCAATGTTCAAAGATGACAAAACTACCATATCCCAGAACAAAATGCCACCTTCGTGTCGGTGAGTGCATACACAACTCGGAACGTCAGTAAACAATGTGACGTCATCAGAATGTACCAGTTACAGTAATGTACAACAATGTATCTTACAGACCTTCATGAATACACAAATGACCAAAAGTATGAAGCACAGTGAAAGAGGAAAAAGAAATTGTTGATTCATTGCACAAATTGATTGTTTTGATACGGTCTCTGTTTAAATCGGTTTTCAGAGATATCAACGTTCTTTTTGACGTGTTGATATTCTGTCAACGCGTACTGTAATATTCTGTCATTAAACTGTTTCCCTGAAGAACTTTCATCCGAATGCTGATGCAAGGGTGCAACTGATTGGTTAATCTGATCAAGTTTAACGCGTAAAAATGATTATGAACGTGATAAAACTGTCTTTAACGCGTTAAATGAGAACTACATTTAACGCGTTAAATGTTTACATTTAACGCGTTAAGCTTTAACGCGTTAAAGCTTTACGCGTTAAGTCTTAACGCGTTAAGACTTAACGCATTAAAGCTTAACGCGTTAAAACTAGTTTTAACGCGTTAAATGTGTTTAACGCGTTAAAGCTTAACGCGTTAAATGTATCTCGTTTTTGACATGAACGGCCTTTCATAATAGACCTACAGTCAAACTTCGATGTTTCGAAGTTCAAGGGACTAACAGAAAAACTTCGAAACAGCGAGACTTAAAATTATTCATGGTTGTCAATAGATCGATGTTTTCTTGATAATGACCATATCTGTTAACGTTACATGTCATCGGTGTCTTCGTGTCGATCGTCGACTGCCAGGCTCACATCCAAAAGTTTAGTTAATTTATACCTCAAACACAACAAAATAAAAATACTTTTCATTAATTATACCTAAGCATTTTATTAATTAAACAAACTATGTATCGGTTACAAAACACTTATATCGCGTTTAACAGATAAAGCAAAAGAAGTACAATGCACACTTACGTATGTCGTTAGATTTTCTGCTAAAGACACGTGCGTTTACGTTATATATGTGCATATATAAATACGGAATGCCGAACGGTTAGAGAATGCATGATTGAATGACAAATAATCGATTTACTTGGATATTTATGAATAAGTTTGAAACGTGACACTTTGAATATGAGTGAAGACATCGCTAATTGTTTGTGTTTAAAATTGGTCCGCTTGTTTTACAGTTCCGTAAAAATACTCGCCGACCGCTGATTTCAATGGCAGCGGAGTTTATCAGAGACGACTACCGGAATGTTTTACCGGAGTGATTAAATGTCATGGCTTCTAAATACACCTTTTATCTATCAATTTGGTCTGATTATTAATTAGCCCCATGATCGGGAATGAACACACGCTATCGTTATCCCTATTGTCAGTCAGGGCATTTGGGGGAGAGGTGTGAAATCCTGCAGCGGGGGTCACGACAAACACCTGTCCAGTGGTCAGTAGAGGTATATTTTTGTTCGAATCATGAGATGTCAATTACCTATAACATCATAGCTAACGGGACATGAAAAAAGTTCGATACACTGAAAACTTCGATTTGTAAAAATTCGAATTATGCATAGGTTCGTTAGTAGCGTTATATAGTAAGGAAATTCGGGACCAAGCAAAAAGTTCGATACAGCGAGAAATTCGAATCAACGAAGTTCGAATCATCGAGGTTTGACTGTACTTTCGTTTTACAGTTTGTTACAGATATGGTCGTGTTAAAATTCATCTTCTCAGCCATAGTCGATCTAATTACTTATCCGCGGGATTTTTCTATTAAGAATATGTGTCCTTCTCATGTACAGTGCATCTAAGTTTAAAATTGGCTGGTCTGCAGGTCTGATCTGATCAAATTTTAAGATTATAATAAAAACGAAATATGGATTTTAAAATGATTTGATTTCAATTACTTGTGCTTTAGGTTAGCGAATCGTAGCAACTATCTACAATGAAAATTTAATGTTGCACTAAACACTGATCACAATATTTTTATTTTGTCATTTTTTACTTCTTTCATTTCATTTCATTATGAGTGTAATTTAGATTTCCCAATAAATTCGCGGGAAATGAATTTGATGACGTAACCGGAAGCCCACATGTTGTAAGAACGTGACCCGAAAAACATGCATCACGATAATAAAACAGAAGATCATTGAACATTACATCGGATTATTTTCTCATTTTTTGAGACACAAATGTGCTTAAATACAACGGAAGGTAACACTGATTTTGTTAATTGCTATCCTGTCAGGTAAAATGAACAGTTATTGCGAAAATAGCAGTATTTGCTTCACCTAGTTTGGCTAGACCTAGCTGCGATAACGTAGCTCTGGACGACGGACGGACAATTTCTGACAGATGGTCGTCGTCAGAGCTACGATTCCCTCCCATTGCTCGTAATGTAGCAAAACAGTGAACCTCGAAAAAGCTACAAATAGCGGATATCGTTTAACTTTGGAGTAATAGTTGGTATAATTAAACATTTCTAACACAATTTTGCAATGTATTAGCCTACCGTCTAATCTGGAAATCGCATATTCTGATATCATACTGCTTGGAGTTGTCTCCGTGATCCGCCATGTTACTTCTCGAAGAACTCTCGCGGGGATGCTGACCCAAATATGGAACCTGTGACCATATATGGATGAAGCTACTACGATAAATAAATACATTATCAGAGATATTTAACCTCTGTTTTGTAACTCTTGTGAAGAAAGCGAATCTTACTTTGCGTTATTAAATAATTTCAGAATTAATTGACCTTCCTTACTGAGATATATTACTCCGAATCTGTTTTTTTGTTGAAATCTCGCGGGAAACCTCATTAGCATCAATTTATTTTGATTTCCTTATAAGGAAATTGACCTTTACACTTGTATCAAAGATGGCGGTATGTTTGAACTGATATCTCCGTGTGTCTTGCTCATTTTGGATTTTACTATTTATTGTCAAACAATTGACGTAATGTGCAGGTTTGTGGCTTGAATATTAATAACAGATACCAGAATCATCAATTTACATGTGTTTTTTTATCCGAGAAAATTTTTACCACCGCTAATACTGCCCGATGTGAATCACATCGGGGCTTGCTACACTATCGGCAATGGGAGGGATTTCATACCCTGCCGGAGAGCAGTGTAGGCAGGGTATGAATATTCGTTCTAGGCTAGACCTACTTTCGTTTTACAGTTTACAGATATAATCATGTAAATGATTTATCTTCTCAACCATAGTCATCTCATTATTTATCCGCTGAATTTTTCTGTTAAGAATATTTGTACTTCTCATGTACAATGCATCTTTGTTTAAAATTGACTGGTCTGCAGGTCTGATCTGACTACCCTCAGCTGACCCTGACCACAGGGCCACGTTACTATCGACTGTTTCGTTTGGTAAACACCTCATAATAAATGTATCAACGGTAGAATCGTCTGGATTACAATAATTTTCACCTTTTAAATACTTTAATATATAAATACTTATTACAGGTTAGCTTGTAATAATAATAATAATAATGGTCTTTGTTTATACTTGATAACATGCTGAGCTTAAAAACTTGTCTTACACATGGTCAAGATAAGAAATAAAATATACAATATTTACAACATATAAAAGAATAATATTATAACATTAAAAAAGGCACATATGATATAAAATACAACATAATTTTGGAGCTGTCATTAAATGTAAAGGATAAAAGTACAACTACGGCAGGATTACAGATTACTCCATAAAAAACGTTCTTTGCTGCTTTCGTAAAAGATAAAAGTGTTGAACAGTTTCTCACATTACTTGGTAAAAGATTCCATGTATGAGCTCCTTGATTTTTAAAAGACTTTTTGAAAGTATTTGTATTGTGAGATGGTAAGTAAAAAACATTTGTGGTTGAGAATCTGGTAGACCTACAATGGACATCAGATATGCTAGTAAAACAATTTAAATTTTGTGGAGCTAGATCGTTAAGTATCTTGTACATAAAAACAGACTGACTATATAAATCCTTTTGCTAAAAGGCAGCCATTTTAGTAATTTAAACATGTCATTAGATGGAGTTAAAAAGTCACAATTTAAAATAATTCTGGCTGCTCTCTTCTGAAGGCGCTCCAACTTAACAATATTCTTTTTGTACTATTATCCCAGACAGTAGCACAGTAGTCAATATGAGGATTGATAAAAAAAAGTTAAAAAAACGTAATACTGGAAGTCTGGCTTAAAATGGTCTTATCTTTTTCATTTGAAAAATTTGACATGAGATTTTTCTACATACATTTGAGAACTGGTAATCCCAGGACATACAATCATCAACTGATACTCCTAACAGCTTTTCGTGTTTTACATTCTCTTTATTTACATTGTTGATGACAACAGATAGTTCACCTTTTAATTTACATTTCCTCAGTGAGGTAGAAACAAGCATAGCTTTGGTTTGGTCAGTATTAATACACATTTTGTTAACATCACACCATGATGAAACTGACTTGGCATCCTCATTCAGGTTTTATTTACATCATCAATAGAGTTCGCGTGGGTCTGAGCTGCAGTGTTATCTGCATACATATGCATATCACTCTGATTAGTAACTAGGGGGAGATCATTTACATACAAAATAAACAACAAAGGCCCCAATATTGATCCCTGAGGGACCCAACTGAAAGGGGGCGAGAATCGCTTAGACTATTCTTAAAATTTAGAACTTGAAATCTCCCGCTCAAATAACTATTTAAGAAATGCACTGTTCTTGATGAACATCCATACAATTCAAGTTTTGAAAGCAAAATTGTATGATTAACGGGATCAAAAGCCTTACCGAAATCCAAAAATAGAACATCAGTTAGCTTTCCTTTATCTATTGCATCAAACCAAGAATTTGTAATGTTGGTAAGTGCAGACTGACATGAATGTTTAGGTCTGAAACCAGACTGGATATCTGTAATCAAATTGTTTATAGTCAAAAACTTATAAATATGAACATGTATGTGTTTTCTAAACACTTGGATAAAACAGGTAATATCGAGATTGGTCTGTAATTGGACAACAATTCTTTTTTACCCTTTTTAAAAAGAGGGCATACTTTTGCATATTTCCAGTTTTGAGGGAAACAACTTGTATCAATACACACATTAAGCAGTTTACAGACAACTGGAACAATAGCCTTAGCACAGTATTTAAGAAATTTTGCGCTAATATTATCAAGCCCAGTGGCTTTGTTGACATCTAAGTTTAATACGGTGTATATACTATAGTATAGTATGCTGATAATGACAGATATAGTATACGATCACGCTAGCGGATGTACATTAATGCGTCTGTTTACAATACAATACAATTTATTTTATTATAGTGTCACGTATCACAGTTCATGGCATATTACATGAAACTGTACATGTTTACATCATGGAAAAATTATCTATAAAAGAGTACGGTAAAAAAGGTAAATATTACGAACTGATACCCAGCCAGGATTGGCTTCGGAGACACTGCTAGTTTCAAATTAAACAATTAATTGTATAATACATTATGATACATTGTAAAAATAAGATAACCTGTTATTGATCTATATTACATTTATGGATTGCCTGCTACATCTTACATATTGTCGAACCTAGTAAACACTGTAGGTTTTCACAACTCATTGCGATGCTGCTGAAAAAAGTTGATATCTAAAATCTGAATAAAATTCAGTCTGTTAAAAAGTGAGTCTCATCTTCGATTGTATTCTCATCACAAAGGGTACATAGTCGTTCCTCTGGCGGTGTACGAGAATACCGATCCGTTTCAATTTTTAATTTCAGGTTGCCACATCGTAATTTTACAATTGCCTGTCTATATTTAAAAGACATTAAAGATGAGACGTAGTGTTCAGTTTTCACACAGTATTTAAAACGTCTGTAGGTACGTAGTTTATTCCCGTTGACACTTCCCGAATCGTTCCACAGTTCTCGGTACCACGTTGTATTGTCTTATTGAATTATAACTTGTTTTGCATGATTTAAAGCGGAATGTCTATCGGGGTGTAGAACTAATAGATTGTCCAAATGACGATCTATCAGGAATCTTTTTGAACGCATTTCCCAACTGCGGTTTTCACTTGAAGACTAATCAAAGAGTTTCTTAACCAGACGGCTATCCGGCATTAACTTTAGTCTCAGCCACAGCCTACAGACATCAACTTTTTTGTTTACAAAGCACGTGTTGCATTCTAATCGCCTTGCGAGGCGACGTTTGAGCCGTTTTTTCCTGTCCAAAGGAAGAATCTGCAGGCGCGGTTTTGTATAGTTTGCACATACGAAGTTATACTTACTTGTTGCAATACCCGCGTACTTGTATTTCGAGAATGATGTATTAAGAACCCCCCCCCCCCCCCCCCCCCCCCCCCCCCCCCCCCCCCCCCCCCCCCCAGTTCTATGACAGAAAAAGGCAGGTCAAGATGCTTGGTGAACCAGAATCTCCATGGTTCTGATACACTTAGTCGGAAAGATAACGAAAATATATACTTGACAGTTCAAGAGAATATAAAAAATACTAACCGATTTTAGTAAGCTGATCGATAGTATTTTTTCTTATATCGTGTATGATATTTACTGTAATAACTAATCCATATTCCTCAAACTTATTTACATGGATGGAGTTTACATTAGTATTTGATGTAAAATTTAATTTGTGGATGCTATAGCATTCAGAGTTATGTACTGTCACCTTCACACACTTCATGGTTCTGATGACATAGAAATATATTGAAAATATATACGTTTTAGTCAAAGACTATGTATATTATACATATTATACTGCGATAGTGCTTAGCGATTGGTTTAACCAGTGAGGAGCGTGGTCAATTCTGCCGATGACTCAGTCGACTTGGCAAGAGTTGAAAAGACCAACACAGAAGCTGATTGATCAGACAGACAGACAGACAGACAGACAGACTCTGTATTTCCTCTTTCAAGAGATTTGACAATGCAAATTCAAAACAACAAAAGAATATTTACAATGTAAGAATGAATGGAATGTTACATTATCATTATGTCAGGTTATGAAAGTTTAGATTTCATAGAAAGTTTAGATTTCATAACGTCCAGCAACATCTCAACACCATCCGCAACTACCAGCATTAAACGTTCCCACTCATCTCCTTCTAATTAAAAAGAATGTTTGATAATTATCTTCCTAAAATGAAAATTTCACATAATCTTGGACATTTATAGTATTTACCACTTTATCAAGAAAAATATCACGCGTGGGGTAGATCACTGGACATTCAACAATTAAATGCGATAAAATATCTGTTGAACATTTTTCACACAACTTACACGTATATGTAACTCCTTTCTCTTCATAAGTGATTGATAACAATATCAGGTCAACTATTTTCCAAGTATATTTTGGGAACTTTTTACATATACTTAGGAGTGGGTTATGGCCCATTGACTCGTGAATACCATTATATCTTCTTAGTTCAACTTTTGTTGCGAGATCATGTTTCCATTTACCATAATACCAATCTGACACAACATTTTTAATAAATTTCTTCCATGAAGTCTTTGGATAAAACACATAGTCTGTTATCTGTTCCTTAAAAACATATCGATTTGAAATTGTACCATTGGTTTATAAACGTCTTGTATAAAACCCATTTTTGGTTTCAGCGTGTCGCCAAATAAAAAGCTCCATAACCTGACGATAAATATCATGTACCAGACAAATGACACATTCTCGTTAGCAAGCTTATTCCAAAACGTCATTTTCCTCTCCTTGACCACACTCCATAGATCCATCAGACCAACGCATTGCGATGTAACTGCGGTTGATGATCTTTACGGAAGACCAACGCACCGTCTACATGCGTGCCTTAGGGTTATATTTACTTGTTCAAACGTTTTTGGTGTATAATGATTCCATAACTCGTATCCATAAACGATCCCTGGAATAATAACAGATGTGAGGATGGTCTTACAGGTAAAGGGATCTACACCATTATAATGTAGTCCAACACCTACAAGCGAGGTCTTACAGGTAAAGGGATCTACACCATTATGATGTAGTCCAACACCTACAAGCGAGGTCTTACAGGTAAAGGGATCTACACCATTATGATGTAGTCCAACACCTACAAGCGAGGTCTTACAGGTAAAGGGATCTACACCATTATAATGTAGTCCAACACCTACAAGCGAGGTCTTACAGGTAAAAGGATCTACACCATTATGATGTAGTCCAACACCTACAAGCGAGTTTAGTGCCCTTCGGCCTTTTTTACAGGAGTCAATTATTCCTTCATCGTCTTTAAAATTAAATGAAAATCTAACCCCCGCGTAAACGGTGCTAGTCACCCATAAAAGTTCCTTCTTACCGAGATGAACAGAACGATTAAATTTCAGCTTCTTGCGATCTTTTGCGGGTTGTAGTTAAGACGCCATTGGCATGTGTATTTATATACAATGTCTAATTCCTTTTGAAGATGGTCCATGGAAGCGGCCAATACCATGGTGTCGTCCGCTAGAAGAACGCCTGGAACGTGTACATTTCCCACTTTCAGACCATGGTTGTAATTGTCGAGTTCGGCAATTAGGTCTTTTAGAACTACCAAAAAGCACCAGGCAGACAACGTTCTTCCCTGACCGACCCCTTGCATCACCGGATACTTTTTGCTTAAGACTTGATTGTAGAGTACCGATGCCTCGACGTTTCGAAAAGAGTCAAACAACAGGCGCCAAAACTTCCCATTAAGTCCAATATGGTAGATTTTGTACAACATGCCCGTGATCCATACACTATTAAAAGCCTTTTGATTGTCCAAAAAAGCAGCGAAAACTTACGAATCCCTTTCTAAGTAATGTCCAATGGATTCTTTCGCAACAAATGCAGCAGTTATACTACCGCAGCTACTACGGAAGCCCTGCTGTAACGGATGAGGAAAATTCATTTGAGAACATTTCTTCCATAATCTGTGATAGATGATCTTTTCAAACAATTTTTGGATAACAGGAGTTAATGATTGATCAGGTTACCGGGAAACTGAACCATTAATACGAATTACGATTATAATATACTGCTAACTTTAGTAATATACCAATATCTGACTGGTTACAGTGTTGGCCTATGTTATAATAACTAAGTCATGGTCATTGAACTTACACATTGGCTTAATTAATTTCAATAAATATGTTGTCAATTGTGGTACTGGTATAGTATATACTTATATGACATATTGTGTATTGTCACCTTATATAGTAGTGTTGTTTTTGTATATACATGTCTTTATATTATATTACATATGCTGCCATTTGTAAATACCATTATACAACTTGTGTCCAAGTCCTTTAAAATATTTTCAAATAAAATATGTTTAAACTAAACACTGATACAATATACGTTATGGACTGTGGATTGGGAATATATCCCCTGTGGTACACAATATTGCATTCAAACGCAATCTTCCATCTCCATTTCCATACCATAGGATATTACACAGGACAAGTCTGTCCCTATGGACTGACTGCTTTTTATCAGTAAATTCGATCAAATTCGATTCACAATTAAGAAAAAAATAATTGTAACCGGTTCCTATCAATATTCGATCCGAAACTTAGCCTAGCAACACAGATGCCCGGTTTCTAATAATCCATATAAAGTAATATGAAAAAATCCATTTTACTGCCGTCTATTTATATAGGAGTAGTTTGGAATCTTCATATATGGTTCATTAGAAACCGGGCCTAGCAATGTAGCCTAGGCCGGTGTTGTTTGTTTATGAAATAAAGACGGACCTGATGATTGTATAGTGTTTTCAGACGAGCCTTGCCAAAGCCTTTCAAGGCCTATATTAACATTTGGAGGACCGTCAAGATATATGTTTGAAATATTACATTTAAAAATTGATGAACCGGTTTGTCCGCATAAACGAACAGGCCCCTAATTTACTTCCGTGAAGTTGATTACTTATTCCTTATTCCATTCCTTGTTCCTTTACTTATTCCATTACTTATTCCATTACCTATTCGATTTCATCATTACTTATTCGATTCCATCATTACATATTCGTTTCCTCTTTACTAATAAGCACTTCAAATGGTTCAAAACTTATAACTATTCGAACATTTCATTCCTTATCCATACCTTATTACTTATTCAATTCCTCCATTACATTTTCGATTCCTTAATTACTTATTCGTTTTCTCTTCACTAATTAAGACTTTAAATGGTTAAAAACTTATTATTAAACATTCACATCATCCAGTCCACCATTCCATTCCTTATCCATACATTATTACTTATTCAATTTCTTCATTACTTATTCGATTTCATCATTTCATATTCGCTTCCTCTTTACTAATAAGCACTTCAAATGGTTCAAAACGTATAACTAAACGTTCTTATTGCCTATCGAACATTTCATTCCTTATCCATACATTATTACTTATTCAATTCCTTCATTATTTATTTGATTCTCTCATTACTTATTCGATTCCATCATTACATATCCGTTTCCTCTTTACTAATTAGCACTTCAAATGGATCAAAACTTATAACTAAACGTTCCCATTACCTTTTCGAACATGTCATTCCTTATCCATACCTTATTACTTATTCAATTCTTTCATTATTCGATTCCTTCATTACTTATTCATTTTCTCTTTACTAATTAAGACTTCATATGGTTCATAACGTATTATTAAGCATTCCCATCATCAAGTTGGCCATTCCATTCCTTATCCATGCCTTATTACTTATTCAATTCCCCCATCACTAATTCGATTCCTTCATCACTTATTTGTTTTCTCTTTACTAATTAACACTTCCCATGGTTCAAAACTAACCATTAACCATTTCTGTCATCTTGTCGACCATCCATTCCTTATCTATGGAGTTCCGTTAGGGCCAAATTCCAATATCGCTCCCTCGCCATGGTGTTTTCGCTCCTTCGCCATGGTGTTTTCGCACCTTCGCCATGGTGTTTTCGCTCCTTCGCCATCGTATTGTCGCTCCTTCGCGTTCGGTGGTTTCAGAAATTAGAAAAATGTCTCTAGTACACTATTTATATGATATACGACATTATTTTAATGAATTAAATTGAACAAAATTGACCTACAAGGACTATCAATTCATATGCATACATGTATATTTGAATGTACACAAATTTTAGGTTCAAAATTAATTTTATGCTCGACTCTTTGATTCTGAGTGAGAATAATATTGCAAAGAACAGGAGCAAAATGTAATCGTACGGTTCACCACAATGAAATACATATAACTTTCAAACATTCGGAAACATTACTTTTCTATCTTTGATCTGATCCTTAATTAAAGATATTAATCTACTTGCATGTATAGTAATAGCGACCATATATTATATTTAGAAACACTGACTTAGTCACGTGACACCACCAGAAAGTTGGAAAACAATCATTTCAGAATAACACCACCTATATAAGTATATATATCCCCTGCAACTATAACGAATTATTAATTATGTAGTGTAAGGTACCTTCCAAACCTGTCCACTCCCTTCGATTTCCTCCTTTTGATATGAAGATTTAATAGTGTTTATAAATAAAGCCTTAAATACCTTACCAGGCAACCAAATTGTTAGAGTTTTACATAAAAAAATAATTAGGCAAACACTAAATTTGGGTTAAATTTGTTGTTTTATCATATAGATTCTACAATTTTTAAAAATGGTTAATCAACACTTTCAAATTAGTGAGTTTTAGCCCTAATTTTTGTCGACTTTCCCTACAGTTTCCCTAGACAAAAAAAAAGTGTTTTCCAAAAATTTCAGTGGTACATGTACATGTATTTTCCCAAATGGAAAACAGTAAAAAGATAACTACTACGTATATTAAACTGAAAGTTAAATGAAGTGTGTACGGAGAGAAGTTTTCTTAAATAGTTCGGTTCATTGAGCCACTTTTTTCAATTTTAAGATGGATAAGATATGTATGTATACATCTAATAGGATGAGTCGAAATACTTTAAGACATGGAACATACTATTGGAGATATATTAACCTTAATAGCGGTGACAATTTCACTTAAAACTCCAATTTCCCCGTTTCTTGAGACCAAGATTCTTTAAACGTCTCTTCAAGGTACGGTAGCTGCAAAATAATTTGGAATACTTATGCATACATCCAGAGACATATGTATATATGTCTCTGATACATCACATCAAATAAAAATAAATAAATAAATAAATTATTCTCCATCGAACTTCCGAACGCGAAGGAGCGAAAATACGATGGCGAAGGAGCGAAAACACGATGGCGAAGGAGCGAAAACACAATGGCGAAGGAGCGAAGTTCCATCGCTCCTACCCCATCGTATTTTCGCTCCTTCGCCATCGTGTTTTCGCTCCTTCGCTCCTTCGCGTTTAGGTCGAAGGAGCGAAGGAGTGATGTTGGGAATTTGGCCCTAAAGGAACACCATACTTATCCGTACAATATATAATTGTTCAATTCCCCCATTATTTATTAAATTCCTTTTTATCTTTATTACTTATTCAATTTCACCTTTATTATTGGATTCCTTCATTACTTACTCGTTTTTTCTTTACTAATAACACTTTAAATGGTTCTAACTCATTAAAATTCTCATCATCCAGTCGACCATTCCATTCCTTATCCATACCTCATTATATGTCCTTCATAACTTATTCGCTTTATCTTTGCTTATTAACACTATACATGGTTTAAATATAACCATTAAACATTTCCGTCATCTTGTCGACCATTCCATTCCTTATACATACCATATTATTGTTCAATTTCCCCATTAGTACTTATTCATCCTCTATTACTTAATCTATTCACAGTGATATACACGCTTAACTCAATTTTAGAAACGCTTCCAATTCAAGCTTTTCTCTGATTCTGATCAATACACGTGTTCGAAGAGAGAAAATGACAACTAGCAGTGAGGTAGGAGTCTGGAGACTGTATATTTTGTCTTGTATAGTGTTGACTATTGATTCATAAAAATCCACGTCGAGTGTGATGTGAACTGTTTTGTATAGTCATCCCAGTGGCCTGTTTAAATACTGTAGATATATCATTTATAACGGAAATTGATGGATTTCCCCATTCCCCATTGTTCCGCTGTTGTTTACACCGTATCATATCGTTTTTACATCTGTTACATTGTCAGTACATATGTACCTAGGGGCGAACAACCTGTGTAAGTATAAGGATTATCATATGGGGCCGCTCTAACAGTGTTTGAGGATTTCATGTATGATCGGCGTCGGTTGATCTGCCATGGATCTTTTAGCTCTGTTTAACTACAAATTATGGAAGAGCAGCATGCGTCATTTATATTATAATGATTATTTAGCAGTAATTATACATATATATACAAAATAAACATGCATAAGTTACGCCCATGAGTGATGTCACTGGCAACAAATAAAGTAATACATATATTGATAGGCCTTGTCAAAATGTTTATGTAGATCACGGAGTTGCCCCCCTTTGACCAGCTTCAATATCAATGCTGATGGTCATCTATTTGGATTGACCAAGTTTTGACTTATACTTAGACGAAACTCAGTGCTTTGGTAGGAATATTGATTGGATCAGGCAAGTCTTGAAGTATATAAGCACATTGATAGTATACTCCTATAACATAAGAGGCTGCTGGTCGGCTCTTTTTCTATCGGGTATTATTTTGCCGACTGCGACGGTGCCTGTCAAAAGTATCTCGCCGTGTAAAACCTCTAACATTGTTGGAGTAATTGATAGTATATTTGTACAGGGGTTCAATCTTACCAATATCTAATGATTGAAATATGTTGGGCTTATTTTCCCCTATTAAAGTACATCTTGCAAAAAAAATCATAAAGTGGCATGGGGGATGCCCTGAACTGATCGCTCTGTCGTTGTATCCATCAAAAACACTTTAAAAATTTCTTGTCTACTTCAGACACGCGACTTTGTAAGCATAGTCACACTAGAGGGATGAAACTTTGCATGATTGTTAATGTTAACATTGATGAAACATGGTGTGTCATGTATGAAAAGATGATCTGATTAACATCAGCTGTTACATGGCTACGTTTACTTATATATATACATGTATATGTACTAGGCCTGTTGTGTAGCAAATGTATAGCCATGTACCAGCTGATTTAAATCAGATTAAGTTCTGTAAAGATCATATTGTGACAATTGTACATGTGTTTGCAATGTATGCAATTGAGAATATAATTTTTATGTTATGATTATGAATCAGAAATCAAAGTCACTTGAGAATTATTTTCATGCCCCTGCCAGGGTTGCCATACAGTGTTGCCCATGTCGTCCCATCCTGTCCAGTCCCAATGTAACTGTTGATCAATCCTCACCATACAAATGTGTTTCCGGGTGTCAAGTGGCCAGGGAGCGGGGACATTTAGGTCTTACAGACATTTTCTAGTTTTGTTTTTGTAATTACAGGTATTACTAACAAGTGAGGCGTCTGGCCAGATGTGGAATGTGTGTGTGTGGGACTTCCAATCTTCTACCAGTCTCCTCACCTACAAAGGAGGTACTTGTGCACCTCACGGCCTTGCAGTCCTCAATAATGATTTCATCATCTCAGCTCTCAGCACAAAACCAGTCCTCAATATTTGGCCTCTTCATAAAAGGGTATGCATACTTCTTGTCATTTCTGTTAGAATAGAGTCAATGTGACCTAGTTATACCAGGAAATCTCAGACTTTAAGATAAACCTAAAGGAAAATATGACGACTGAAGATGTAACAATTATACCCTTGGAGTCGCTCCCTTGTTGGGTCGTATTTAATTCCCCCAAAGTATTATGCATTAAAACAAGGATTTGGCTAATGTAGCAAGCTCGTATCAGCATATGTGCAGATTTATAACAGTATATAATATAGCATAATTATATACTATAACTTAATCATTCATTGGAAAGTGTTCAATATTGCTAATGACTTATTTTTGAAACAGGACAATCAACATATGAAAATGGTTTGTCCTGGCAGAGTTACTGCCCTTGATGTAACCCCGAATGGAGAGTACTGCATTGCAGCTGTATCAGAGAAAATCCACATCTGGCAGGTAATGTAATACATATTTAAATCACTGGCCAATAAGCTTAGCATTTAGATCACTGGCCAAGCTTAGCATTTAGATCACTGGCCAAGCTTACCATTTAGATCGAAGGCCAAGCTTAGCATTTATATCACTGGCCAAGCTTAGCATTTAGATCACTAGCCAATCTTACCATTTAGATCACTGGCCAAGCTTACCATTTAGATCACTGACCAAGCTTACCATTTAGATCGAAGGCCAAGCTTAGCATTTATATCACTGGCCAAGCTTAACATTTAGATCACTGGCCAATTAGCTCAGCATTTGGATCACTAGCCAAGCTTAGCATTTAGATCACTGGCCAAGCTTAGCATTTAGATCACAGGCCAAGCTTAGCATTTAGATCACAGGCCAAGCTTAGCATCTAGATCACTGGCCAAGCTTAGCATTTAGATCACAGGCCAAGCTTAGCATTTAGATCACTGGCCAAGCTTAACATTTAGATCACTGGTCAAGCTTAGCACTTAGATCACAGGCCAAGCTTAGCATTTAGATCACAGGCCAAGCTTAACATTTAGATCACTGGCCAAGCTTAGCATTTAGATCACAGGCCAAGCTTAGCATTTAGATCACTGGCCAAGCTTAGCATTTAGATCACTAGCCAAGCTTACCATTTAGATCACTGGCCAAGCTAAACATTTAGATCACTGGCCAAGCTTAACATTTAGATCACTGGCCAACCTAAACATTTAGATCACTGGCCAAACTTAGCATTTAGATCACTGGCCAAGCTTAGCATTTAGATCACTGGCCAAGTTTAGCATTTAGATCACTGGCAAAGCTTACCATTTAGATTGCTGGTCAAGCTTAGCATTTAGATCACTAGCTAAAATTAGCATTTAGATCACTGGCCAAGCTGAACATTTAGATCACTGGCCAAACTTTCCATTTAGATTACTGGCCAAGTTTAGCATTTAGATTACTGGCAAAGCTTACCATTTAGATTGCTGGTCAAGCTTAGCATTTAGATCACTAGCTAAAATTAGCATTTAGATCACTGGCCAAGCTTAACATTTAGATCACTGGCCAAGCTTATCATTTAGATCACTGTCCAATTAGCTCAGCATTTGGATCATTAGCCAAGCTTAGCATTTAGATCACTGGCCAAGCTTACCATTTAGATCACTGGCCAAGCTTTCCATTTAGATTACTGGCAAAGTTTAGCATTTAGATTACTGGCAAAGCTTACCATTTAGATCGCTGGTCAAGCTTAGCATTTAGATCACAGGCCAAGCTTAACATTTAGATCACTGGCCAAGCTTAACATTTAGATCACTGGCCAAGCTAAGCATTTAGATCACTGGCCAATTAGCTCAGCATTTGGATCACTAGCCAAGCTTAGTATTTAGATCACTGGCCAAGCTAAGCATTTAGATCACGGGCCAAGCTTAGCATTTAGATCACTGGCCAATTAGCTCAGCATTTGGATCACTAGCCAAGCTTAGCATTTAGATCACTGGCCAAGCTTAGCATTTAGATCACTGGCCAAGCTTAGCATTTAGATCACAGGCCAAGCTTAGCATTTAGATCACTAGCCAATCTTACCATTTAGATCACTGGCCAAACTTTCTATTTAGATTACTGGCCAAGCTTAGCATTTAGATTACTGGCCAAGCTTACCATTTAGATCACTGGTCAAGCTTAGCATTTAGATCACTGGCCAAGCTTAGCATTTAGATCACAGGCCAAGCTTAGCATTTAAATCACTGGCCAAGCTTAGCATTTAGATCACTGGCCAAGCTTAGCATTTAGATCACAGGCCAAGCTTAGCATTTAGATCACAGGCCAAGCTTAACATTTAGATCACTGGCCAAGCTTAGCATTTAGATCACAGGCCAAGCTTAGCATTTATATTACTGGCCAAGCTTAGCATTTAGATCACTGGTCAAGCTTAGCATTTATATCACTAGCTAAAATTAGCATTTAGATCACCGGCCAATTAGCTCAGCATTTGGATCACTAGCCAAGCTTAGCATTTAGATTACTAGCCAAGCTTAACATTTAGATCACTGGCCAAGCTTAGCATTTAGATCACTGGCCAAACTTAGCATTTAGATCACTGGCCAAGCTTAGCATTTAGATCACAGGCCAAGCTTAGCAATTAGATCACTGGCCAAGCTTAGCATTTAGATCACTGGCCAAGCTTAGCATTTAGATCACAGGCCAAGCTTAGCATTTAGATCACAGGCCAAGCTTAGCATTTAGATCACTGGCCAAGCTTAGCATTTAGATCACAGGCCAAGCTTAGCATTTAGATCACAGGCCAAGCTTAGCATTTAGATCACTGGCCAAGCTTAGCATTTAGATCACTGGCCAAGCTTAGCATTTAGATCGCTGTCCAAGCTTAGCTCACCCGGTCCTTTGGATCAATGAGCTTACATCATATGCCATATTTGTCCAGCATTTTGAAAAATGCAGAAAACAACAAGTGAAGGACAGAATAACTGAGTGTGAAGCCCAACAAGAACAGATGATTAACCGATTCCCAATCTTTTTTGGTATGTGATATCCTGAATGTTTGTTTTGCTAGGTGTGTACAGGCCACCTACTGGCTGTGCTTGGCAGACATTACCAGTGCATCACTTGTCTGAAGTGCTGTGATGACGGGTCTTACCTCGTATCGGGAGGTGACGACAACATGGTCATTGCTTGGTCATTGGGCAGGTACGTATGTCCTTTATTATCCCCGCCCAACGAAGTTTGCGGGGGATATACAAATGGGTTCCTTCCATCCATCCGTCTATCCATGAATCTCTGCTGCGAAAACAAGCTAACATTAGATTTACATACAGTAATTACTTCAGACTTCAGTAATAATGCTGGTTTACATACAGTTGTTACTTCAGACTTCAGTAATAATGCTGGTTTACACACAGTAATTACAACAGACTTCAGTAATAATGCTGGTTTACACACAGTAATTACTTCAGTAATAATGCTGGTTTACATACAGTAATTACTTCAGTAATAATGCTGGTTTACACACAGTAATTACTTCAGACTTCAGTAATAATGCTGGTTTACACACAGTAATTACTTCAGACTTCAGTAATAATGCTGGTTTACATACAGTAATTACTTCAGACTTCAGTAATAATGCTGGTTTACACACAGTAATTACTTCAGACTTCAGTAATAATGCTGGTTTACATACAGTAATTACTTCAGTAATAATGCTGGTTTACATACAGTAATTACTTCAGACTTCAGTAATAATGCTGGTTTACACACAGTAATTACTTCAGACTTCAGTAATAATGCTGGTTTACATACAGTAATTACTTCAGTAATAATGCTGGTTTACATACAGTAATTACTTCAGACTTCAGTAATAATGCTGGTTTACATACAGTAATTACTTCAGACTTCAGTAATAATGCTGGTTTACATACAGTAATTACTACAGACTTCAGTAATAATGCTGGTTTACATACAGTAATTACTTCAGACTTCAGTAATAATGCTGGTTTACATACAGTAATTACTACAGACTTCAGTAATAATGCTGGTTTACATACAGTAATTACTTCAGTAATAATGCTGGTTTACATACAGTAATTACTTCAGACTTCAGTAATAATGCTGGTTTACACACAGTAATTACTTCAGACTTCAGTAATAATGCTGGTTTACATACAGTAATTACTTCAGTAATAATGCTGGTTTACATACAGTAATTACTACAGACTTCAGTAATAATGCTGGTTTACATACAGTAATTACTTCAGTAATAATGCTGGTTTACACACAGTAATTACTTCAGACTTCAGTAATAATGCTGGTTTACATACAGTAATTACTTCAGACTTCAGTAATAATGCTGGTTTACACACAGTAATTACTTCAGACTTCAGTAATAATGCTGGTTTACATACAGTAATTACTTCAGTAATAATGCTGGTTTACATACAGTAATTACTTCAGTAATAATGCTGGTTTACATACAGTAATTACTTCAGACTTCAGTAATAATGCTGGTTTACATACAGTAATTACTTCAGTAATAATGCTGGTTTATACATACTGTAATTACTACAGACTTCAGTAATAATGCTGGTTTACATACAGTAATTACAACAGACTTCAGTAATAATGCTGGTTTACATACAGTTGTTACTTCAGACTTCAGTAATAATGCTGGTTTACATACAGTAATTACTTCAGTAATAATGCTGGTTTATACATACTGTAATTACTACAGACTTCAGTAATAATGCTGGTTTACATACAGTAATTACTACAGACTTCAGTAATAATGCTGGTTTACATACAGTAATAATGCTGGTTTACATACAGTAATTCCTTCAATAATAATGCTGGTTTACATACAGTAATAATGCTGGTTTACATACAGTAATTCCTTCAATAATAATGCTGGTTTACATACAGTAATTACTTCAGTAATAATGCTGGTTTACATACAGTAATAATGCTGGTTTACATACAGTAATAATGCTGGTTTACATACAGTAATTCCTTCAATAATAATGCTGGTTTACATACAGTAATAATGCTGGTTTACATACAGTAATTCCTTCAATAATAATGCTGGTTTACATACAGTAATTACTTCAGTAATAATGCTGGTTTACATACAGTAATTACTTCAGACTTCAGTAATAATGCTGGTTTACATACAGTAATTACTTCAGTAATAATGCTGGTTTACATACAGTAATTACTTCAGACTTCAGTAATAATGCTGGTTTACATAAAGTAATTACAACAGACTTCAGTAATAATGCTGGTTTACATACAGTAATTACTTCAGTAATAATGCTGGTTTACATACAGTAATTACAACAGACTTCAGTAATTATGCTGGTTTACATAAAGTAATTACAATTTTAAAGTGACATGGCATATGTGGACAACAGTATGATGACAGTTAGTGATGTAATATACAAAAACAATACATATAGATAAATTATTTCTTCAGTTTAGGTGGGGCCGCGGTGGCCGAGCGGTTAAGGTGTACCGACACTTTATCACTAGCCCTCCACCACTGGTTTGCACATTCGAAACCTACGTGGGGCAGTTGCCAGGTACTGACCGTAGGCCGGTGGTTTTTCTCCGGGTACTCCGGCTTACCTCCACCTCCAAAACCTGGCACGTCCTTAAATGACCCTGGCTGTTAATAGGACGTTAAACAAAAACAAACCAAACAAACCAAATTCTTCAGTTTAGGAAATAGTAAAAATATATAATTCAGTAGGCTAAAAAATGCTGGTGGTGGTGCTGCATACTTTAATTAAAGTAATTAAGACCGAGATAACACATTGTGTGCTAACCTTTACAGGTTGTTGTCCGAGGCTGGTGAACACAATAACAGGAGAGCTCCCGTCCATGTCTGGTCCCAGCACTCCTTACCCATCACAGATATACACATCGGCTATGGAGGTAGTCGAGCTAGAGTTCTCTCCTCTTCCCTAGACCAGTCCTGTCGTGTAAGTATAAACAGTTTCTATCACATCTCTTGATGAATATATCATACCTCTGTAACGAAGATAGGGGCGGTATACTGGAATCAGCCCCTCCGTCTGTCGGTCTGTCCATCCATCAGTCTATCAACCTGTGCATATTTTTTTCTGGACATAATAGCACATTAGATTATATTAAAAGAAACCCAATGGTATTACAATATTTTTGTCAGATCTATAGTCTACATTTATATGTGCTGGTGTATGAAATGTGTTGTACAGCTGTGGGACCTGGCCTCAGGAGAGATGCTTTGCTGTATCGTGTTTGATGTCAGTATAACATCCACAACCATGAATCTCACAGAGAGCCTGTTGTTTGCTGGGGGATCCAATGGACTCATTTACTGCTATAATCTTTATGACAGGGTAAGTTGAGGTAAAATGTCTTATAGATCATTGAAATTTGAATATTGGCATGACCAACAAAGGTCATGCAAGATCATTGTTTCAAGAGGGCTGAATTTTTGACATCTGAAGTTTGTAACTACTACTTCTCAAGTACGGAAGATATCCTCGTGATGATCACTACTCTTCTGCTCATCAGTAGACTGAATAACATTCTCACCTAAAAGGTTTTAATACAGCAAAATCACTTTAGAACACATTTAAGGGTTGTACCTCATTTTAACTGCGCATACGGTAGTATGTCTGCAGTTGGCAACTAATATTTCCTATGGTTAGCACCCCATAGTCAGCACTTTGGCTATTGGGATATCTTCTATGCATAATTACGTATTTTGGTCAGCACTTTGGCTATTGGGATATCTTCGATGCATAATTACGTATCTTCCATTTTCTTTCGGCTGAAAGTTATTGTCAATATCCCATCAATTATGATGTCAGTGAAAATAAGTTACTGTATGGTATTTTTTATTCATTTATTCTACTTGAGACTTGTATATTGCAGACCCTATGACTTTAAAGGGTAAGTCCTTAATATTTAATGTATTTAATTCCACAGCCCATCAGAGCTGAGAGACACATACAAAGTGATACAGATAATCCCAACACCACTATCTACCAAAGCCACAGGTGAGGACAAAACTTCACTGTCAATTTTATATACTTTGTAGATATTATGTACCAGGTTGTAGTATTTGTAAAAGAACAAGTTAGGCATATTTATATATGTGAATTTATATTATAGGTGTCCTATATTATGAATTTTGGTCAGGGCACAAGTCAAATAGTTGTCTTCCTTCGTCATTTGTGTTGCTATGTTATATATCAGATAATTAGCTCAATGTATCATATACACTATGTGTTGGTGATCCGAAGGTACAAGATTTGAATTTCCTGTCGTAGATTTACTGTCACAGTGATGAATATTTATAATATGTATACAATGTGCATGCATGTATGTAAATACATTACGATCAAGGTATTCATATCATTTAATGAACATCTTCCACTATGATCATGTCAGGGTATCGGGCCCGACCATCACTGCATCATTGAAACGTTCTTTTTACAAACGCCGATGTGGCACAGCGGCATAAGTTCATTCATGATGAATTTTAAACTGGCAAATAATTATTTAGTTATAACTTTCACTGATATCAGTAAATATACATGTCATTTATAATGAAATGTTCTCAATCATTACCTTCCATCTTTGGTAGTAAGCAGGTGACTTGTCTGTCACTCTCATTGGATGGGAGTCAACTGGTGTCAGGGTCACATGACTGTGATGTCAGAGTTTGGGATGTTTACAGCGGGCAGTGTGTGAAAACAATTCCACATAAAGGTTGGTATAATATGTGTGGTATATGGTCTATTGTTCGAGGAGGATTGATATCCTTGTTCTTGTTATAACACAACTTTTATAATTTGATCTAATCTGATGTATAAACCATCAGATGGATTTCTTACCTACTGTAATCTTGACAGTGAACAGGTTTTTTTTGTGGAATTTGATCTACTGCTAACTGTCTCTCTTTTCCTTCCTACAGGAGCCATAACAAATGCCAGATTAATACCAACTCCCCCTGGTGTGATATCAGAGGTTAAACGTCCCATCCTTCCAATGCAACCATTTGAGCGCCATCTGTACTGCCCACAAAATGGCGGAGATTCAGGAGGAGATAACACATCAGACACACTTAATCTTTACATAAACCAATTTGAACAGGTAGGTGTATTTTAGTTCAGTAGAAAAGATTATTACAGTATACAGTTCTGACTTTGAGAATGTGCTGCAATAAAAGTACCATAGCCAGCATAACACATCCTGTTTATACAACGACCAGGATCGGATTCATTTTTGGTTCAAAAGTCATTTGTGAACAATCATCTAAAAACTTGCTGCACATTCTATTATAAAATATAGATTGGTGCATGTATCTACCTTGGACTTAATGTTACAGTTAGTTTCATAAGATAGCTATTCATTGGTTTATGACAAACTACAAACAGTTTGGAAATAAGGAAGTTGACATTTTAGGAAGGATGTATATAATCAACATGAAATTATTGTCTACTACACTCAGTCTGGTGATTACAGATCATATTTCTAATGATATTTCATTTTTGGTATCTTTAATCATATTTTGATTAAATTTCAGGTGACACAGCCATCAAATGCGACTAGATTATATACAGAATTATTACTGCAGTCTAGGGTATGTTGATCAGATCATTTATCCTACCCCTTAGTTTGTGTAATGGATCTCCCTTTATCATGTTATCACCCCCTGAGTTTGTAAAATGGAATGCCCCCCTTTTTATTGCCCCTTAGTTTGTATAATGGATCTCCCTTTATCATATTATCACCCCCTTTGAGTTTGTATAATGGAATACCCCCCTTTATATTGCCCCTTAGTTTGTATAATGGATCTCCCTTTATCATATTATCACCCCCTTTGAGTTTGTATAATGGAATACCCCCCTTTATATTGCCCCTTAGTTTGTATAATGGAATATATCCCTTATCATTTTGCCCCTTAGTTTGTATAATGGAATATATCCCTTATCATTTTATCACCCCTGAGTTTGCGTAATGGAATATTCACCCTTTATCATATTATCACCCCCTTTGAGTTTGTACAATGGATTATTCCCTCTGCACTCTGCCATCACCCTTTGTATAATTGATCATCGATTTCTCCAGAATTAATCATGTTGTCACATCTGAGTTTAGAATGTGTCCACATATTAAAATTTTTGTATCAAAATAAACATTTTCTGACATTTTGTTTTCAGGACACGTTTGACGAGGATACATCTTTCACACAGGGAACATGTATAGCTCAGATGAAAGACGAAATAAATCAGTTACAATCAGCAAACAAAAAACTGTACAGTTTTGCAATTGATGAAATATTAGAGATAAATAAACCATCCTGATAATAAACGTATGACGTTGTGTCCTTGTACCTCCTACACGTATGGCGTTGTGTCCTTGTACCTCCTACACGTATGACGTTGTGTCCTTGTACCTCCTACACGTATGGCGTTGTGTCCTTGTACCTCCTACACGTATGACGTTGTGTCCTTGTACCTCATACACGTATGGCGTTGTGTCCTTGTACCTCATACACGTATGACGTTGTGTCCTTGTACCTCATACACGTATGACGTTGTGTCCTTGTACCTCATACACGTATGACGTTGTGTCCTTGTACCTCATACACGTATGACGTTGTGTCCTTGTACCTCATACACGTATGGCGTTGTGTCCTTGTACCTCATACACGTATGGCGTTGTGTCCTTGTACCTCATACACGTATGACGTTGTGTCTTGTACCTCAAACACGTATGACAATGTGTCCTTGTACCTCCTACACGTATGACGTTGTGTCCTTGTACCTCCTACACGTATGACGTTGTGTCCTTGTACCTCATACACGTATGACGTTGTGTCCTTGTACCTCATACACGTATGACGTTGTGTCTCCTACACATATGACGTAGTGCCTCACACACGTATGACATTATGTGTCTCATACATCCATGACATTGTTTGTGTCTACATGTATGACGTTATGTGTCTCCTACAGGTATGACGTTACATGTCTCCTACACGTATGACGTTGCCTCCTTTACGTATGATGTTACATGTCTCCTACACATATGACGTTGTGTCTCCTATACGTATGACGTTATATGTCTCCTACACGTATGACGTGTCTCCTATATGTATGACGTTATGTGTCTCCTATATGTATGACATTATGTGTCTCCTACACATATGACGTTGTCTCCTACATGTATGATGTTATGTGTATGTGTGTCTCATACACCTATGACGTTATGTGTGTCTCCTACACGTATGACGTTACATGTATGTGTCTCATACGTATGATATTATGTCTTCTACACGTATGACCTTGTGTCTCCTACACGTATGACATTGTGTCTCCTACACGTATGACGTTGTGTCTCCTACACGTATGATGTTATGTGTCTCCTACACGTATGACGTTATGTGTCTCCTACACGTATGACGCTATGTGTATCCTACACGTATGACGTTATGTGTGTCTCCTACATGTACGGAGTTATGTGTCTCCTACACGTATGCCGTTATGTGTCTCCTACACGTATGACGTTATGTGTCTCCTACACGTATTACATTGTGTGTATCCTACACGTATGACGTCATGTGTCTCCTACACGTATGACGTTATGTCTCCTACACGTATGCCGTTATGTGTCTCCTACACGTATGGCGTTATGTGTCTCCTACACGTATGACGTTATGTCTCCTACACGTATGGCGTTATGTGTGTCTCCTACACGTATGGCGTTATGTGTCTCCTACACGTATGGCGTTATATGTCACCTACACGTATGGCGTTATGTGTCTCCTACACGTATGACTTTATGTGTCTCCTACACGTATGACGTTGTCTCCTACACGTATGACGTTGTGTCTCCTACACGTATGACGTTATGTGTCTCCTACACGTATGATGTTGTGTCTCCTACACGTTTGACGTTGTCTCCTACACGTATGACGTTGTGTCTCCTACACGTATGACGTTATGTGTATCCTACACGTATGATGTTATGTGTCTCCTACACGTATGACGTTATGTGTGTCTCCTACACGTTTGACGTTGTGTCTCCTACACGTATGACGTTGTGTCTCCACGTATGACGTTGTGTGTCTCCTACACGTATGGCGTTGTCTCCTACACGTATGACGTTATGTCTCCTACACGTATGATGTTATGTGTCTCCTACACGTATGACGTTATGTGTCTCCTACACGTATGACGTTATGTGTATCCTACACGTATGACGTTATGTGTGTCTCCTACATGTACGGCGTTATGTGTCTCCTACACGTATGCCGTTATGTGTCTCCTACACGTATGACGTTATGTGTCTCCTACACGTATGACGTGTGACTCCTACACGTATGACGTTATGTGTCTCCTACACGTATGACGTTATATCTCCTACACGTATGACGTCATGTGTCTCCTACACGTATGACGTTATGTCTCCTACACGTATGCCGTAATGTGTCTCCTACACGTATGGCGTTATGTGTCTCCTACACGTATGACGTTATGTCTCCTACACGTATGGCGTTATGTGTGTCTCCTATACGTATGGCGTTATGTGTGTCTACTACACGTTTGACGTTGTGTCTCCTACACGTATGGCGTTATGTGTGTCTCCTACACGTATGGCGTTATGTGCGTCTCCTACACGTATGACGTTGTGTGTCTCCTACACGTACATGTATGACGTTGTGTGTCTCCTCTTGGTGTTATATGTGTGCTACATTGATGTGAATGTGTCTCCAACACTGACGATCTTATTACTACACTAATGGTGTGTCACTCCTTACCGTTTGTTGTGTGTCTCATTCGCATACGATCCTGTTATAGTTTCCACTCTTATGATGTGGGACTACAGACATATATAGGTATATGTGTATATACATGTATATGTCTGGTGTGACTGGTAAATATGTAATACAGTTTTGACAGATGAACTAGACATGGCGTGCATACTTTATAAAATTAACTTATATTCTATACACACTTTCATTAATCGATCCTATTTTCCCGACAAAACTTAACATGAATCGCCAATTAAACAGTAAAATGGAAACTGTTTTGTCTGGGGGAAATGGATTAAAGGGAAACAACTCTTGGATTCATTCAGGGAAAATAACACACCTCGAGAAATGATCGGTCCAAGTTTTTTTTAAGAAAATGAAAATGAAAGTTTGACTTTTTGGAATATTTTGGTAGAAATATAAAAACACTATGAAGGACAATGTAAGCACATATTTCGGTATAATTCTGGCCACATTTTGAAATTTATTTAAATCTTGTTTGCGCCCCTTTTCTTTAAATGTACATGTTTCCATTGAAACAACGACGCTCATTATAACTATAAAACGCCCGTGTGAGTGGGAGTTGATAAACACTAAAGTCGTAACGTTATAAGATAGGTTTAACTTCACTGGTTTTTAATCCGAATGAATAGCTATGTGGTTAATTTCTGATGGAATTACCTGCCTCCGATCTGAGACTGACAATTTACTTTATTAAAATAATGGACTGCTAGATTAGAAAACAAGAGGAGAAAGCTGCATTAGACACGTCCAATATTTTATATTAGTTAGGCAAATAAAGTTGATTGTAAAACAAATACAAATATTAGCAGCTGTACAACAGTTGTCATTAATTGTTAATGTTTATGGTTAATATATGCAGCAGTGATTGCTACCTTTACAAATGTATGGCCGCTATACCAGTTACAATGATTGACCGTTCTATTAGAATCTGAAGTTTTGTAAGCAGGCAATACGTAGGAGTCAAAACACATTATAAATATTATACTTCTGATTAATAGCTATGATTGAACACATTCTTTAGTAAAATGTTCTTGTAAAGAACTTTTCTCAATATTGTAAGAAAGTAATCAATTTCCAAAAGCACTTTAATCCTGTGAGACGTACATGACCCGGTATTTTCAAAGCTGAGTGTTGTCTTTTCTCTTGAACAGTTTTAATCAAATCCAACAAACAGCGGCAGTATAATATAAATATTGACAGAGTGGGTTAACCCTCTAGTCTCGGCTGTCTTATGTGTGCTTATACCACAACACATTGCTCGTCCATCCGTGAACTTCTTATACAGAGCACAGTCAGCTTCCACGCGTGACGTGTATATGATATGCATAATTCCATTACGTAACACCGTTTATGACAACTTCTACGTTCATACAGTTTTACAACAGCTAAGGTCATACATATATAACAATAACTAAGGTCATACATATACAACAACAAATAAGGTCATACATATATAACAGCAACTAAGGTCGTACATATATAACAACAAATAGGGTCATACATATATAACAACAACTAAGGTCATACATATATAACAACTAAGCTCATACATATATAACAACAACTAAGGTCATACATATATAACAACAGCTAGGGTCATACATATATAACACCAGCTAAGGTCATACATATATAACAACAACTAAGGTCATACATATATAACAACAGCTAGGGTCATACATATATAACGATAGCTAAGGTCATACATATATAACAACAGCTAAGATCATACATATATAACAACAACTAAGGTCATACATATATAACAACAGCTGGGGTCATACACATATAACAACAACTATGGTCATACATATATAACAACAACTAAGGTCATACATATACAACAACAACTAGGGTCATACATATATAACAACAACTGGGGTCATACATATATAACAACAACTAAGGTCATACATATATAACAACAACTAAGGTCATACATATATAACAACTAAGGTCATACATATATAACAACTAAGGTCATACATATATAACAACAACTAAGGTCATACATATATAACAACAACTAAGGTCATACATATATAACAACAACTGGGGTCATACATGTATAACGATAGCTAAAGTCATACATATATAACAACAATTAAGGTCATACATATATAACAACAACTAAGGTCATACATATATAACAACAACTGGGGTCATACATAAATTATATAACAACAGCTAGGGTCATACATGTATAACGATAGCTAAGGTCAAACATATATAACAACTAAGGTCATACATATATAACAACAACTAAGGTGATAACGTCAAAGGTCACACACGCATGATAACGTCAAAGGTCACACATGCATGATAACGTCTAAGGTCCTACACGCATGACAACGTCTAAGGTCATACACGCATGATAACGTCTAAGGTCATACACGCATGATAACGTCAAAGGTCACACGCATGATAACGTCAAAGGTTACACATGCATGATAACGTCTAAGGTCCTAAGCGCATGACAACGTCTAAGGTCACATATGCATGATAACGTCAAAGGTTACACATGCATGATAACGTCTAAGGTCCTACACGCATGACAACGTCTAAGGTCACAGATGCATGATAACGTCAAAGGTCACACACGCATGATAACGTCAAAGGTCACACACGCATGATAAAGTCTAAGGTCACACATGCATGATAACGTCTAAGGTCCTACGCGCATGACAACGTCTAAGGTCACATATGCATGATAACGTCAAAGGTCACACACGCATGACAACGTCAACGGTCACACACGCATGATAACGTCAAAGGTCACACAGCATGATAACGTCAAAGGTTACTCACGCATGATAACGTCAAAGGTCACACACGCATGATAAAGTCTAAGGTCATGCACGCATTATAAAGTTTAAGGTCATACACGCATGATAACGCATAAGGTTACGTATAACAACGAGGATCATACACGTATGATAATAGATAGGGTCGTATACGTATGATAATAGATAGGGTCGTACACGTATGACAATAGATAGGGTCGTACACGTATGACAACAGATAGGGTCGTACATGTATGACAATAGATAGGGTCCTACACGTATAACAATAGATAGGGTCGTACATGTATGACAATAGATAGGGTCGTACACGTATGACAACAGATAGGGTCGTACATGTATGACAATAGATAGGGTCCTACACGTATAACAATAGATAGGGTCGTACATGTATGACAATAGATAGGATCGTACGCGTATGGCAACAGCTTGGGTCGTACACGTATGATAATAGATAGGGTCGTGCACGTATGATAATAGATAGGGTCATACATGTATGATAATAGATAGGGTCGTACACGTATGGCAACAGCTTGGGTCGTACGCGTATGGCAACTGCTTGGGTCGTACGCGTATGGCAACAGCTTGGGTCGTACGCGTATGGCAACAGCTTGGGTCGTACGCGTATGGCAACACTAAGGTCATATACCAATTTCAACGGTTCAGATTTTCTTTGGTACCACCTAAAGTAATGTGACAACAGCCAATGTCATGTTACAGTACAAATGGTATTTTGACAACAACAAGGTAATGATAACCCTCACCAGTTGGTAACTAAGCTGATATGGGAGAAGTCGATCATGAATTTGAGCCTAAGTTAAACGATCAATGTTCAAATCATGCTTACATCGACTGTCCGATGACATCGTTGGCAACAATTTGATTGGAGAAGAGAATAAATTGTATATTCGCAAACTAACGAGACTTTGTTAGGTAGAGGGTGACCAGCTGGACATCTCCAGGCCAAAGACATTCAGGGCGTTGTAACTATTGTAATCTAAATGGTCGCATTTGGAAAGAAAACGTCCGTACTCACTCAATTTTAATTACATTTGAAGGTGTATGCACCCCAGTCTTGTTCAGCGCTATGTTTCAATGTCCCGACACACGTGTTGGGCTTATTTATCTGTATACAGCGACCTTTAGTAATCTGCTTCGTTATCGCCCAGACCTGGCCGAAGAGGTTTCAAGTGATCTTAAGTGACTGTACTAAAATAACTTGTACGTTAATTCAAGTTCAAATATGGTTTGATCTTCAGCGGTTGAATAACATAAACTATAAAACAACTTACTTTCGAAATTACTATAAAGCTTGAGAATGGTCTTCGAGAATTGCCACTTGTACAATGTCACCTATATAAGTAATCGTCGTTGGCGGACGGAACACTCTTGTCTGAAATCTCGTGTATTAAACTGACTGTAGATTGGAATCACATCTATGATTGTTTCAATGATAGTATCTCGTGTAGTTGTTTGTAGATTTACACATTTTGCATAGGTTAATTATGTCTCGTTTTTGTGTTTGTGTTCAGGTTTGTGTCTCGTGAGGAAGGATTTAGGTTGGAACCTTGTGTGGTAGACTCTCGGTCGGAATCTCGTGTGGTAGACTCTCGGTCGGAATCTCGTGTTGTAGACTCTCGGTCGGAATCTCGTGTGGTAGACTCTCGGTCAGAATCTCGTATAGTAGACTCTCGGTCAGAATCTCGTGCGGTAGACTCTCGGTCGGAATCTCGTGTGGTAGACTCTCGGTCAGAATCTCGTGTTGTAGAATCTCGGTCGGAATCTCGTGTGGTAGACTCTCGGTCAGAATCTCGTGTTGTAGACTCTCGGTCGGAATCTCGTGCGGTAGACTCTCGGTCGGAATCTCGTGTGGTAGACTCTCGGTCGGAATCTCGTGTGGTAGACTCTTGGTCGGAATCTCGTGTGGTAGACTCTCGGTCGGAATCTCGTGTTGTAGACTCTCGGTCGGAATCTCGTGCGGTAGACTGTCGGTCGGAATCTCGTATGGTAGACTGTCGGTCGGAATCTCGTGTGGGGACTCTCGGTCGGAATCTCGTGTGGTAGGCTCTCGGTTGCAATCTCGTGTGGTAGACTCTCTGTCGGAATCTCGTGTGGAAGGTTCTCTGTTGGAATCTCGTGTGGTAGACTCTCGGTCGGAATCTCGTGTGGTAGATTCTCTGTCGGAATCTCGTGTTGTAGACTCTCGGTCGGAATCTCGTGTTGTAGACTCTCGGTCGGAATCTCGTGTGGTAGGCTCTCGGTTGCAATCTCGTGTGGTAGACTCTCTGTCGGAATCTCGTGTGGAAGGTTCTCTGTCAGAATCTCGTGTGGTAGACTCTCGGTCGGAATCTCGTGTGGTAGATTCTCGGTCGGAATCTCGTGTGGTAGGCTCTCGGTCGGAATCTCGTGTTGTAGACTCTCGGTTGGAATCTCGTGTGGTAGACTCTCGGTCGGAATTTCGTGTGGTAGGTTCTCTGTCGGAATCTTGTGTGGTAGACTCTCGGTAGGAATTTCGTGTGGTAGGTTCTCTGTCGGAATCTTGTGTGGTAGACTCTCGGTAGAATCTCATGCGGTACATGTAGGTTCTCTGTCGGAATCTCGTGTGGCAGACTCACGGCTGGAATCGATCGGTAATTTCTTTGTCGGAATCGCATGCGGTAGATTCTCTGTCAGAATGTCGTGTTGTCATAATACTTAGCTATAAGCTCATTGGAGTTATCTCCCATTATTGTATGTATTATTATGTAATCCGGATCAGTCCTGACCGCATTTAGTGCAGCCATAAAAATTATGTAAAATTGACCAATCAGGATGCTGCAATAAAGTTTGTGCAGTCAACCGTAAAAACGTGGTTTGTGTTGTGTGCAAATGTGATATGGTGTCAGAACATTGGGTGAAACTCAAGAATTTCACGCCACATTAGAGAAATGGAGCATTTCAAGCCTCCCGGAACACTCAACGTTGACGGCAATCTCTCCGAGAACTGGAGACGGTGGGTACAAAAGTATGAGTTATACCTATTAGCGTCGGGTGCCAGCACGAAAGATGAGGCAGCCCAGGTCGCCATCTTGTTACACACGATCGGTGATGAAGGTCTTGAAATCTTCAACACGTTCAACCTTACTGCGGGCGATGAAAGTAAACTCAAGCCAGTAATTGACAAGTTCCATGAATATTGTAATCCACGTAAAAATACCGTGATGGAGCGTTACACATTCTGGGAGAAAGTCCAACATGAAGGTGAGACTATCGATCAATTCGTTACTGCATTAAAGAACCATGCTAAAAACTGTGATTTTGGTGAACAAAAAGATCTCATGATAAGAGACAGAATTATATTCGGTGTAAGGGACACGCGATTAAAGGAACGTCTTCTACGCGATTCCGCTGATCCAAAACTAGACAGAGTTGTCGAACTTTGCAGAGCAGCAGAGGCGAGTTCCCGCCAACTTCAACAACTCGGTGCTACAGCACAAACCGCAAGTGTTCATGCCATTAAACCAAAATACAAGAAAAACTACAATGCAAAAAACGCAAAATCGTCCAAAACCA
Source organism: Pecten maximus (assembly GCF_902652985.1). Lineage (NCBI taxonomy): Eukaryota > Metazoa > Mollusca > Bivalvia > Pectinida > Pectinidae > Pecten > Pecten maximus. The sequence continues at coordinate 4,540,858 of NC_047018.1, read as the reverse complement.
CCCCTAGTACCGCTAGCACGACACACTTTCAGTGTAGGAACTGTGGAAACACGCATGGTAAACGCGAATGTCCAGCTTTTGGGAAAGTTTGTATGAAATGCAGTAAGAAAAACCATTTCGCCAAAATGTGTAGAAGTGCCAACTATGAGAACAAACATGGGAAAGTACACACGCTTGTAGAAGAGGTGGACCCAGCATTTCAAACACTGTTTATTGGTGAGCTTCAAATTGGTGAGCTTGAATCAAAACACAATGCCTGGTATGCTGACTTGAAGCTCAGTTGTTCAACCACACCAATCAAGTTCAAGCTTGACACAGGGGCCGAAGCAAACGTACTGCCTCAGAGACTATATAACAAGATCCCGAACAAGCCTAGCCTTGCAAAAACTACTACAGTGCTATCAGCCTATGGAGGCCAGAGGATAAAACCAAGTGGACAAATTATTACTGAAATCAACAACACTAGAGTGCCTTTGTATGTTGTCGATGTTCAGTCACCAGCCATTTTGGGACTTGATACATGTCGCGACTTACGTCTCATTGAAAGGGTGGACACTGTTGACAGAAATTTCGAGACATCAAAACCTTTGACGAAAGATTCCCTAGTCACAGAGTTCAGCGATGTGTTCACAGGCCTAGGATGCTTTAAAGGTGAATATAAGATAGAAGTTGACAGCAGTGTGAGACCAGTGGTACATTCCCCAAGAAAAGTGCCATTTAGCCTTCAGCCTAAACTTAAGGAAACGTTGGAGAGGCTGGAAAGGGAAGACGTTGTTGCCGCAGTGGAAGAGCCCACTGAATGGGTAAACAGTATAGTGGTTGTTGAAAAGAAAAATGGTTCACTGAGACTCTGTTTAGACCCTCGAGATTTAAATACAGCAATCAAGAGAGAACACTTTAAGATACCAACACCTGAAGATGTCGCTGCTGAGCTTCACGGGAAGAAAGTGTTTTCCATACTCGACGAGAAAGATGGGTACTGGCAGGTTCAACTCGATTACGCCTCATCTATCCTCTGCACTTTTAACACACCCTTCGGACGCTACAGGTTCAAGAGAATGCCCTTTGGCATAAGTTCTGCGTCTGAGGTCTTCCAAAAGAAAAACCAGCAGATATTTGGTGATATTAAAGGAGTACACATGATTGCAGATGACATGATAATTGCTGCCGTGGACAACGAAGAACACGACAGAATCGTACGTAAAGTCATGCAGAGAGCCCGTGAGCAAAACGTAAGGTTCAACCCAAACAAAATACAGTTCAATGTCGACACCGTCGAATACATGGGTCATGTCATTACTCAGAGAGGTCTTCAGGCTGACGACAAGAAGATCAAAGCTATTCTGGACATGCCTGTTCCAGAAGACAAGCCAGCACTACAGAGGCTGCTGGGCATGGTCAACTACCTTTCAAAATTCATACCGCGCATGTCAGCAATCACAGCACCGCTACGCAGTCTTCTCAAGAATGACAGTGAGTGGGTATGGGATTCAAACCAAGATCGAGCAATCCAGGAGATAAAGGATGCATTGACTAATAGCCCTGTACTAAGGTTTTTCGACCCTGAGAAACGAATCACCATTCAAGCTGATGCCTCACAGAGCGGTTTGGGAGCCTGTCTACTCCAGGAAAAACAGCCAATAGCGTATGCGTCACGTTCCCTTACTGATGCTGAAAAGAACTATGCGCAGATAGAAAAGGAACTGCTGGCAATCGTTTTCGCGTGCGACAAGTTCCATCAATACATTTATGGAAAACGGGTGGACGTCCAGTCAGACCATAAACCATTGGAGGCCATCATAAAGAAGCCACTGTCAAAAGCTACGCCAAGACTCCAGCGTATGTTGCTTAGACTCCAAAGATACGATGTTGGAATCAACTATACACCAGGGAAATACATGTTTATTGCGGACACGCTGTCACGCGCATACCTGAATACAGAGCAAACTGAGCATGACCGAGAATTAAACGAGGACATGGAAGTCATGGTCCATGGGGTTGTCGCCAACTTATCTGCCAGCGATGGAAAACGCGAACAACTAAAACAAGCAACATCTACAGATTCTGAGCTACAGGACCTCCTCGATGTGGTTTTGTCAGGATGGCCAGCAGTGAAATGTGACACACCCAAATCAGTCCGTCAGTATTTCCACCTGAAAGATGAAATACATGAGGTAGAAGGACTATTGTTTTGTGGAGACCGTCTAATAATTCCGCGGGAAATGCGTAGAGACATGCTGAGCACAATTCATGAATGCCACCTTGGTATTGAAAAGTGTAAGGCACGAGCACGGTCTACTCTTTATTGGCCCAGTATGTCCGCGGAAATAGCTGACTACATCTCAAAGTGTCCAATGTGCAATCGTTTCAAAAGGAAGCAACAGAAAGAACCCTTAATACCTCACGAAATACCAGAACGCCCTTGGCAGAAGTTGGGCATGGATTTGTTTGAATACGGCTCAAGAGACTACCTTGTTGTGGTGGACTACTTCTCAAGGTATCCGGAAATCTGTTTGCTTGAGAACAAGACAGCAAGTACAGTTATCATGCACCTTAAATCCATCCTAGCCCGACATGGTATACCAGAAACTATAATGTCTGACAATATGCCCTTCAATTCGAAGGAGTTCAAAGGATTTGCCAATGCGTGGGACATTGACTTGGTCACATCCAGTCCAACTTATCCAAAGTCCAACGGACTAAGTGAAAGAATGGTCCAGACAGTCAAAAACATGCTGAGGAAGTCAGGTGAGGAGGAGAGTGATCCTTATACAGCACTACTCGAGTATAGGAACACACCGCTGTCAGGTCTGAGCTACTCTCCAGCTGAACTTCTCATGAGCAGAAGTCTCAGGTCAAAGATTCCCGTAAAGAACACTATGTTAATGCCAAAAGTTGCTGAAAATGCCCGGGAACAACTAACTACTCGACAGGAACACCAAAAGTTCCATTATGATAAACATGCACAATGTCTACCATCTCTGATGCCAGGAGATGCTGTCAGGATGAGAGTACAGAAAACATGGGAACCGGCTGTGGTACAGCAAAGACATACCACACCAAGATCATATGTTGTCCAGACACCCAATGGTAGATCATATAGAAGGAACCGGAACCATCTTCTGAAAACACCGGAAGAACCCCCAGTCATCATTGGACCTGATGTAGACGATGACGTCAAACCAACTGTGACGCCAAATTGTAAGCCAACTACTAATCCTGCAGTGACAAGTACCATGAACACTCAGAATGCACTACCAGATGTCAAGACAACATCTAGCGGAAGAGTCGTGAAGGAGCCTGGTCGTTTCAAGGATTACGTAAAGTAATGTGACATTGAGACATTGATACTTTGTGTATGGACAGGTGGTAAAGACCTGGTCCCAACGGTGGGTCAAGTGCTAGCAACCGCTGTCCCCAACTGTGTTATATTGTTTTGACAGTTCAAGTGTTTTTTATAATTGACAGTTAATTTGCTGAGTTAAAATTACTAGTCTTTGTCAGTTTCATAAAGGTAATAATCAATTTGAAATATATTACAAACTTCACAATGGACACTTGTGAACTAAGAGTATAATTGAAAAAACATTTTTCATGTGCCAAATTTCAGTTTTCTGCAAATTTACTTAAAGCTCAAGCAAGTGATAATAATATGTATATTCTTTCTTTAAAAAAAGGAGATGTCATAATACTTAGCTATAAGCTCATTGGAGTTATCTCCCATTATTGTATGTATTATTATGTAATCCGGATCAGTCCTGACCGCATTTAGTGCAGCCATAAAAATTATGTAAAATTGACCAATCAGGATGCTGCAATAAAGTTTGTGCAGTCAACCGTAAAAACGTGGTTTGTGTTGTGTGCAAATGTGATACTTTAAAGTAGAATTTCGTGTAACAGTTTCATAAACATCTTGCGGTAGGTCATATTTTGGGATTTCGTGTGGCAAGCTTTAAGCATCGTAATAATCTCGTGTGGTGGAGTCTATTTTGGAATCCGATGTTGTAGAATCTAGACTGGAATATCGTTTGAATATATGCACTGCTGTGATAACATCATGTCATGTGGGATTTTTAGCTCAATGGACCGAGATCAAATTTTGTCTATCAGCGTCATTGGGTGGAGCGGTGGCCGAGTGGTTAAAGTGTCTCGACACTTTAACACTAGCCCTCCACCTCTGGGTTGCGAGTTCGAAACCTACGTGGGGCAGTTGCCAGGTACTGACTGTAGGCCGGTGGTTTTTCTCCGGGTACTCCGGCTTTCCTCCACCTCCAAAACCTGGCACGTCCTTAAATGACCTTGGCTGTTAATAGAACGTTAAAAAAAAACAACAAGCAAACAAACAATGGAGGAGATGTTGAAAACAAAGTGGGTGTGTCTCTGCTGGAGTTGAAGGAGTGGGGCCAAACAGAGGAAATTTAACACAATCTTAAGAATTCTTCTCCCTATGATATAGTGATTTGTAAAATGATATATCTTCCCTGCATAAACATACCACTATAGTATCATTTTTCAGGGTGATTGCTTTCTGTTGTTTTGTTGTTGTTTTTTTGTTACCATACTTACGAATTCAGCATCTCAGTTATTTCATCCCAAGTTCTTTTTTTCTTCTGGGATATTTTTTGTGAACCTGGCCCGGACAGTGATCCAAACAGTACATTCTCGTTGGAATGCACTGCTTGGATCAGTGTGGCCTCTTCAAGGGACGTCCATGTGGGTTTTTTCTTTTTGGGTTCCGCCATTCCGTTTGCGGTATTTAGTCGTCTGCTCCGAGGACAGGCGCGCGTATTCCCGCGATACACGAAACGAAACTCCAAACATTAGAGAGTTCTCTTACTATACTCAGCTGAGAACGTTCTCAGAAAGTTTGATGAATACGTTTTTTGAGTACGTTCTCACCGGAGTACAGAATTGAGCATGAGCACAAAAGTTGAGTTTGAGCATGAGTACAGTTTCATGAATACGGGCGCCGATGTTGAAAACAAAGTGGGTGTGTCTCTGCTGGAGTTGAAGGAGTGGGACCAAACAGAGGAAATTTAACATAATCTTAAGAATTCTTCTCCCTATGATATAGTGATTTGCTTTTTTGTCCATTTGGTCTCAAGCAAAACCTTGCTTGAATGGTGCCTAATACTGTATAATTGATGTGTCTGGCCACCCAATCCCTAGGGGCAGAGAAGTGTGCCCTATACCAAGTAAGGGGCATACAGTGTAGAGGAAAAACTTTTATTATTTCATATGCCGATTGATTGTACTACCCGAGCTGTCATGAATTGTATTTTATGCAGTTATATACTCTCAAGATAAAATGAACTTCAAAATCCTTCTTTTATTTGAATGGAGATATTTTTGCAAAATTTGACCCAGGCAATGCTTACGTGATTTAGGCAACTCTTTATTTTTGGTTGGTTCTTCTGTGAAGTGGGGCGAAAAAGGGGATAACAAAGTCTTTTTTTTTGGAGTTTAGCATTCTATGGCGAAGATAACTGGACATTCTATATAATCTGTCCCTTTCAGTTCTAAAAGTAATAATATTGTAGAACAGGATGGCAGGTAAGACACGCTTCCGTGTTCGACGGTGAGTAAACATTCGTTAATATTCGGTGTTTCATTAATTTTGTGACTTAAATATGATCGCCATTCGGATCTAAAATAGATACGCTATACATCAGGACATTTCATTACAATTTATGTACAACACAAAAAAAAACTATTAAAGAAAAAACTTGTATTCAGGAGTTCAAAACCAGTTATCAACGGAACCTAGTTAACGGGGTCTATCTATCAACGGAACCCAGTTAACAGGGTCTATCTATCAACGGAACCCAGTTAACAGGGTCTATCTATCAACGGAACCTAGTTAACAGGGTCTATCTATCAACGGAACCCAGTTAACAGGGTCTATCTATCAACGGAACCTAGTTAACAGGGTCTATCTGTCAACGGAACCTCATTAACAGGGTATATCTATCAACGGAACCCAGTTAACAGGGTCTATCTATCAACGGAACCCAGTTAACAGGGTCTATCTATCAACGGAACCTAGTTAACAGGGTCTATCTATCAACGGAACCCAGTTAACAGGGTCTATCTATCAACGGAACCCAGTTAACAGGGTCTATCTATCAACGGAACCTAGTTAACAGGGTCTATCTATCAACGGAACCTTGTTAACAGGGTCTATCTATCAACGGAACCCAGTTAACAGCGTCTATCTACCAACGGAACCTAGTTAACAGTGTCTAGGCATATCTATCAACTGAACCCAGTTAACAGGGTCTATCTATCAACGGAACCTCATTAACAGGGTATATCTATCAACGGAACCTAGTTAACAGCGTCTATCTATCAACGGAACCTAGTTAACAAAGTATATCCATCAACGGAACCTAGTTAACAGGGTCTATCTATCAACGGAACCCAGTTAACAGGGTCTATCTATCAACGGAACCCAGTTAACAGTGTCTATCTATCAACGGAACCCAGTTAACAGGGTCTATCTATCAACGGAACCCAGTTAACAGGGTCTATCTATCAACGGAACCCAGTTAACAGGGTCCATCTATCAACGGAACCTAGTTAACAGGGTCTATCTATCAACGGAACCCAGTTAACAGGGTCTATCTATCAACGGAACCCAGTTAACAGGGTCTATCTATCAACGGAACCTAGTTAACAGGGTCTATCTATCAACGGAACCTTGTTAACAGGGTCTATCTATCAACGGAACCCAGTTAACAGCGTCTATCTACCAACGGAACCTAGTTAACAGTGTCTAGGCATATCTATCAACTGAACCCAGTTAACAGGGTCTATCTATCAACGGAACCTCATTAACAGGGTATATCTATCAACGGAACCTAGTTAACAGCGTCTATCTATCAACGGAACCTAGTTAACAAGGTATATCCATCAACGGAACCTAGTTAACAGGGTCTATCTATCAACGGAACCCAGTTAACAGGGTCTATCTATCAACGGAACCCAGTTAACAGTGTCTATCTATCAACGGAACCCAGTTAACAGTGTCTATCTATTAATGGAACCTAGTTAACAGGGTCTATCTATCAACTGAACCCAATTAACAGGGTCTATCTATCAACGGAACCTAGTTAACAGGGTCTATCTATCAACGGAACCTAGTTAACGGGGTCTATCTATCAACGGAACCCAGTTAACAGGGTCTATCTATCAACGGAACCTAGTTAACATGGTATATCTATCAACGGAACCTAGTTAACAGGGTCTATCTATCAACGGAACCCAGTTAACAGGGTCTATCTATCAACGGAACCTAGTTAACAGGTCTATCTATCAACGGAACCTAGTTAACAGGGTATATCTATCAACGGAACCCAGTTAACAGGGTCTATCTATCAACGGAACCTAGTTAACAGGGTCTATCTATCAACGGAACCTAGTTAACAGGGTCTATCTATCAACGGAACCTAGTTAACAGGGTCTATCTATCAACGGAACCTAGTTAACAGGGTATATCTATCAACGGAACCCAGTTAACAGGGTCTATCTATCAACGGAACCTAGTTAACAAGGTATATCTATCAACGGAACCTAGTTAACAGGGTCTATCTATCAACGGAACCTAGTTAACAGGGTCTATCTATCAACGGAACCTAGTTAACAGGGTCTATCTATCAACGGAACCTCATTAACAGGGTATATCTATCAACGGAACCCAGTTAACAGGGTCTATCTATCAACGGAACCTAGTTAACAGGGTCTATCTATCAACGGAACCTAGTTAACAGGGTCTATCTATCAACGGAACCTAGTTAACAGGGTCTATCTATCAACGGAACCTAGTTAACAGGGTCTATCTATCAACGGAACCTTATCAACGTAACCTAGTTGACAAGGTATATCTATCAACGGAACCTAGTTAACAGGGTCTATCTATCAACGGAACCTAGTTAACGGGGTCTATCTATCAACGGAACCCAGTTAACAGGGTCTATCTATCAACGGAACCCAGTTAACAGGGTCTATCTATCAACGGAACCTAGTTAACAGGGTCTATCTATCAACGGAACCCAGTTAACAGGGTCTATCTATCAACGGAACCTAGTTAACAGGGTCTATCTGTCAACGGAACCTCATTAACAGGGTATATCTATCAACGGAACCCAGTTAACAGGGTCTATCTATCAACGGAACCCAGTTAACAGGGTCTATCTATCAAAGGAACACAATTAACAGGGTCTATCTATCAAAGGAACCCAGTTAACCGGGTCTATCTATCAACGGAACCCAGTTAACAGGGTCTATCTATCAACGGAACCCAGTTAACCGGGTCTATCTATCAAAGGAACCCAGTTAACCGGGTCTATCTATCAACGGAACCCAGTTAACAGGGTCTATCTATCAACGGAACCCAGTTAACAGGGTCTATCTATCAACGGAACCCAGTTAACAGGGTCCATCTATCAACGGAACCTAGTTAACAGGGTCTATCTATCAACGGAACCCAGTTAACAGGGTCTATCTATCAACGGAACCCAGTTAACAGGGTCTATCTATCAACGGAACCTAGTTAACAGGGTCTATCTATCAACGGAACCTTGTTAACAGGGTCTATCTATCAACGGAACCCAGTTAACAGCGTCTATCTACCAACGGAACCTAGTTAACAGTGTCTAGGCATATCTATCAACTGAACCCAGTTAACAGGGTCTATCTATCAACGGAACCTCATTAACAGGGTATATCTATCAACGGAACCTAGTTAACAGCGTCTATCTATCAACGGAACCTAGTTAACAAGGTATATCCATCAACGGAACCTAGTTAACAGGGTCTATCTATCAACGGAACCCAGTTAACAGGGTCTATCTATCAACGGAACCCAGTTAACAGTGTCTATCTATCAACGGAACCCAGTTAACAGTGTCTATCTATTAATGGAACCTAGTTAACAGGGTCTATCTATCAACTGAACCCAATTAACAGGGTCTATCTATCAACGGAACCTAGTTAACAGGGTCTATCTATCAACGGAACCTAGTTAACGGGGTCTATCTATCAACGGAACCCAGTTAACAGGGTCTATCTATCAACGGAACCTAGTTAACATGGTATATCTATCAACGGAACCTAGTTAACAGGGTCTATCTATCAACGGAACCCAGTTAACAGGGTCTATCTATCAACGGAACCTAGTTAACAGGTCTATCTATCAACGGAACCTAGTTAACATGGTCTATCTATCAACGGAACCCAGTTAACAGGGTCTATCTATCAACGGAACCTAGTTAACAGGGTCTATCTATCAACGGAACCTAGTTAACAGGGTCTATCTATCAACGGAACCTAGTTAACAGGGTCTATCTATCAACGGAACCTAGTTAACAGGGTATATCTATCAACGGAACCCAGTTAACAGGGTCTATCTATCAACGGAACCTAGTTAACAAGGTATATCTATCAACGGAACCTAGTTAACAGGGTATATCTATCAACGGAACCTAGTTAACAGGGTCTATCTATCAACGGAACCTAGTTAACAGGGTCTATCTATCAACGGAACCTCATTAACAGGGTATATCTATCAACGGAACCCAGTTAACAGGGTCTATCTATCAACGGAACCTAGTTAACAGGGTCTATCTATCAACGGAACCTAGTTAACAGGGTATATCTATCAACGGAACCTAGTTAACAGGGTCTATCTATCAACGGAACCTAGTTAACAGGGTCTATCTATCAACGGAACCTTATCAACGTAACCTAGTTGACAAGGTATATCTATCAACGGAACCTAGTTAACAGGGTCTATCTATCAACGGAACCTAGTTAACAGGGTCTATCTATCAACGGAACCCAGTTAACAGGGTCTATCTATCAACGGAACCCAGTTAACAGGGTCTATCTATCAACGGAACCTAGTTAACAGGGTCTATCTATCAACGGAACCCAGTTAACAGGGTCTATCTATCAACGGAACCTAGTTAACAGGGTCTATCTATCAACGGAACCTCATTAACAGGGTATATCTATCAACGGAACCCAGTTAACAGGGTCTATCTATCAACGGAACCCAGTTAACAGGGTCTATCTATCAACGGAACCTAGTTAACAGGGTCTATCTATCAACGGAACCCAGTTAACAGGGTCTATCTATCAACGGAACCCAGTTAACAGGGTCTATCTATCAACGGAACCTAGTTAACAGGGTCTATCTATCAACGGAACCTTGTTAACAGGGTCTATCTATCAACGGAACCCAGTTAACAGCGTCTATCTACCAACGGAACCTAGTTAACAGTGTCTAGGCATATCTATCAACTGAACCCAGTTAACAGGGTCTATCTATCAACGGAACCTCATTAACAGGGTATATCTATCAACGGAACCTAGTTAACAGCGTCTATCTATCAACGGAACCTAGTTAACAAAGTATATCCATCAACGGAACCTAGTTAACAGGGTCTATCTATCAACGGAACCCAGTTAACAGGGTCTATCTATCAACGGAACCCAGTTAACAGTGTCTATCTATCAACGGAACCCAGTTAACAGTGTCTATCTATCAACGGAACCTAGTTAACAGGGTCTATCTATCAACGGAACCTAGTTAACGGGGTCTATCTATCAACGGAACCCAGTTAACAGGGTCTATCTATCAACGGAACCTAGTTAACAGGGTCTATCTATCAACGGAACCTAGTTAACGGGGTCTATCTATCAACGGAACCCAGTTAACAGGGTCTATCTATCAACGGAACCTAGTTAACATGGTATATCTATCAACGGAACCTAGTTAACAGGGTCTATCTATCAACGGAACCCAGTTAACAGGGTCTATCTATCAACGGAACCTAGTTAACAGGGTCTATCTATCAACGGAACCTCATTAATAGGGTATATCTATCAACGGAACCCAGTTAACAGGGTCTATCTATCAACGGAACCTAGTTAACAAGGTATATCTATCAACGGAACCTAGTTAACAGGGTCTATCTATCAACGGAACCTAGTTAACAGGGTCTATCTATCAACGGAACCTAGTTAACAGAGTCTATCTATCAACGGAACCTAGTTAACATGGTATATCTATCAACGGAACCCAGTTAACAGGGTCTATCTATCAACGGAACCTAGTTAACAGGGTCTATCTATCAACGGAACCTAGTTAACAGGGTCTATCTATCAACGGAACCTAGTTAACAAGGTATATCTATCAACGGAACCTAGTTAACAGGGTATATCTATCAACGGAACCTAGTTAACAGGGTCTATCTATCAACGGAACCTAGTTAACAGGGTCTATCTATCAACGGAACCTCATTAACAGGGTATATCTATCAACGGAACCCAGTTAACAGGGTCTATCTATCAACGGAACCTAGTTAACAGGGTCTATCTATCAACGGAACCTAGTTAACAGGGTATATCTATCAACAGAACCTAGTTAACAGGGTCTATCTATCAACGGAACCTAGTTAACAGGGTCTATCTATCAACGGAACCTTATCAACGTAACCTAGTTGACAAGGTATATCTATCAACGGAACCTAGTTAACAGGGTCTATCTATCAACGGAACCTAGTTAACGGGGTCTATCTATCAACGGAACCCAGTTAACAGGGTCTATCTATCAACGGAACCCAGTTAACAGGGTCTATCTATCAACGGAACCTAGTTAACAGGGTCTATCTATCAACAGAACCCAGTTAACAGGGTCTATCTATCAACGGAACCTAGTTAACAGGGTCTATCTGTCAACGGAACCTCATTAACAGGGTATATCTATCAACGGAACCCAGTTAACAGGGTATATCTATCAACGGAACCTAGTTAACAGGGTCTATCTATCAACGGAACCTAGTTAACAAGGTATATCTATCAACGGAACCTAGTTAACAGGGTCTATCTATCAACGGAACCTAGTTAACAGGGTATATCTATCAACAGAACCTAGTTAACAGGGTCTATCTATCAACGGAACCTAGTTAACAGGGTCTATCTATCAACGGAACCTAGTTAACAGGGTCTATCTATCAACGGAACCTTATCAACGTAACCTAGTTGACAAGGTATATCTATCAACGGAACCTAGTTAACAGGGTCTATCTATCAACGGAACCTGGTTAACAGGGTCTATCTATCAACTGAACCCAGTTAACAGGGTCTATCTATCAACGGAACCTAGTTAACAGGGTCTATCTATCAACGGAACCTAGTTAACAGTGTCTATCTATCAACGGAACCCAGTTAACAGAGTCTATCTATCAACGGAACCTAGTTAACAGAGTCTATCTATCAACGGAACCTAGTTAACAGGGTCTATCTATCAACGGAACCTAGTTAACAGGGTCTATCTATCAACGGAACCCAGTTAACAGAGTCTATCTATCAACGGAACCTAGTTAACAGGGTATATCTATCAACGGAACCCAGTTAACAGTGTCTATCTATCAACGGAACCCAGTAAACGGGGTCTATCTATCAACAGAACCTAGTTAACAGGGTATATCTATCAACGGAACCCAGTTAACAGGGTCTATCTATCAACGGAACCTAGTTAACGGAGTCTATCTATCAACAGAACCTAGTTAACAGGGTCTATCTATCAACGGAACCTAGTTAACGGGGTCTATCTATCAACAGAACCTAGTTAACGGAGTCTATCTATCAACGGAACCTAGTTAACGGGGTCTATCTATCAACGGAACCTAGTTAACAGGGTCTATCTATCAACGGAACCTAGTTAACAGGGTCTATCTATCAATGGAACCTAGTTTCATTTGTGATAGAATAGGGGGAAAACACATTCTATCGAGTATCCGACAGGAATCGAACCCGGGTCTCCTGTGTCATAAGCCAAGGGTCTACCTCCTGAGCCAAAGAAGCATGCTACGTCAGCTGAGTGACAGATACCATATTTAACACTATGTACAAGCCACACCGACCCGTTCCTTTAACACATTATTAACAGGGTCTGTCTATCAACTGAACCTTGAATTAGCAGGGTATTTCAATTTCGGCAGTTTAACTTTCGTGTTTACTTACTGAAATGCGGCCAATGCTCAGGCAAGTTCCATTTTAATACAATCCTTTGATAGCCAGATCGAATTATAGATACAGATTGTCTGTACAGTATTGCCGAGTTATATGTTCGTATAGATATCGTTAAGCCTATTCTGGGTGTACGTATTCAGGTATCAGTCATACTACATGTATGTTCAATTAAAACGAATGCAACTGGTGAGATGATAAATAATAATCCCAAATTTGTAAGAACGTATTATACCAGTACTTTAAACTGGGGGAGCCACGAGACCTTAGACTGTTACAGAGTTTCTATAGCTGTTTATGTGTTGTGTGATTATTACGGTGTATTTAACAGATTATTGTAAATATGGGCGTGGATAACATAATTAGCTATACAGGTAAACTTGTCATGTTGTCCATAGTAAACTCGTCAGCTACAAGCCGTGTGGTACAAGTCAACTGTCCCTTCTTACCAAGTCTCTCTTCACACAAATCTGTCGGGATTAAACGTCATAGGACAGCGCCATTGGGGGTAAACTCATTGTAATATTGTACCATTCCCCGTGTGATGTTATTCTAAGTTTACCGGGAAGTACTCATAAAGTACCTGCACCTTCCTACACAGTAATAGAGCAGGTCAAATATCTAGTATCCAAACAGTCCATCCCAAGGAGAAGCACTGACTAGATAGCAAGGTGCGGGGGATGGCCACTATTGCCAAATTAAACGGGATCAAAACACGCTTAGTTGTCAACATGTCCTTATTCTGAATGTAAGTCTGGTACATACATGTATGTGACGATAACTCGGCCAGTAACTATGTCTGGTAGAAATGTGACGGTAACTCGGCCGGTACCTTAGGTACAGATGTGACGGTAACTCACCGGTAACTACGTCTAATACAGATGTGGTGGTAACTCACCAGTTACTATGTCTGTTACAGATGTGACGGTAACTCAGCGGTAACTTAGGTACAGATGTGACGGTAACTCACCGGTAACTATGTCTGTTACAGATGTGACGGTATCTCAGCGGTAACTTAGATACAGATGTGACGGTAACTCAGCGGTAACTTAGGTACAGATGTGACGGTAACTCACCGGTAACTATGTCTGTTACAGATGTGACGGTATCTCAGCGGTAACTTAGATACAGATGTGACGGTAACTCAACGGTAACTATGTCTGGTACAGATGTGACGGTAACTCACCGGTAACTATGTCTGGTACAGATGTGACGGTATCTCAGCGGTAACTATGTCTGGTACAGATGTGACGGTAACTCACCGGTAACTATGTCTGGTACAGATGTGACGGTAACTCACCGGTAACTATGTCTGGTACAGATGTGACGGTAACTCACCGGTAACTTAGATACAGATGTGACGGTAACTCACCGGTAAGTTATGTACAGATGTGACGGTAACTCACCGGTAAGTTATGTACAGATGTGACGGTAACTCACCGGTAACTATGTCTGGTACAGATGTCACGGTAACTCACCGGTAACTATGTCTGGTACAGATGTGACGGTAACTCGGCCGGTAACTTAGCTACAGATATGACGGTAACTCGGCCGGCAACTTTTGTACAGATGTGACGGTAACTCATCGGTAACTATGTCTGGTACAGATGTGACGGTATCTCAGCGGTAACTTAGATACAGATGTGACGGTAACTCACCGGTAAGTTATGTACAGATGTGACGGTAACTCACCGGTAACTATGTCTGGTACAGATGTGACGGTAACTCACCGGTAACTATGTCTCGTACAGATGTGACGGTATCTCACCGGTAAGTTATGTACATATGTGACGGTAACTCACCGGTAACTATGTCTGGTACAGATGTGACGGTAACTCACCGGTAACTATGTCTGGTACAGATGTCACGGTAACTCACCGGTAACTATGTCTGGTACAGATGTGACGGTAACTCACCGGTAACTATGTCTGGTACAGATGTAACGGTACCTCATCGGTAACTATGTCTGGTACAGATGTGACGGTATCTCAGCGGTAACTTAGGTACAGATGTGACGGTAACTCACCGGTAACTTAGGTACATATGTGACGGTAACTCACCGGTAACTTAGGTACAGATGTGACAGTAACTCACCGGTAAGTTATGTACAGATGTGACGGTAACTCACCGGTAAGTTATGTACAGATGTGACGGTAACTCAGCGGTAACTTAGATACAGATGTGACGGTAACTCACCGGTAACTATGTCTGGTACAGATGTGACGGTAACTCACCGGTAACTATGTCTGGTACAGATGTGACGGTAACTCGGCCGGTAACTATGTCTGGTACAGATGTGACGGTAACTCACCGGTAACTATGTCTGGTACAGATGTGACGGTAACTCACCGGTAACTATGTCTGGTACAGATGTGACGGTAACTCACCGGTAAGTTATGTACAGATGTGACGGTAACTCACCGGTAACTATGTCTGGTACAGATGTGACGGTAACTCACCGGTAACTATGTCTCGTACAGATGTGACGGTATCTCACCGGTAAGTTATGTACATATGTGACGGTAACTCACCGGTAACTATGTCTGGTACAGATGTGACGGTAACTCACCGGTAACTATGTCTGGTACAGATGTCACGGTAACTCACCGGTAACTATGTCTGGTACAGATGTGACGGTAACTCACCGGTAAGTTATGTACAGATGTGACGGTAACTCACCGGTAAGTTATGTACAGATGTGACGGTAACTCACCGGTAACTATGTCTGGTACAGATGTGACGGTAACTCACCGGTAACTATGTCTGGTACAGATGTAACGGTAACTCATCGGTAACTATGTCTGGTACAGATGTGACGGTATCTCAGCGGTAACTTAGGTACAGATGTGACGGTAACTCACCGGTAAGTTATGTACAGATATGACGGTAACTCACCGGTAACTTAGGTACAGATGTGACAGTAACTCACCGGTAAGTTATGTACAGATGTGACGGTAACTCACCGGTAAGTTATGTACAGATGTGACGGTAACTCACCGGTAACTATGTCTGGTACAGATGTCACGGTAACTCACCGGTAACTATGTCTGGTACAGATGTCACGGTATCTCAGCGGTAACTTAGATACAGATGTGACGGTAACTCACCGGTAGCTATGTCTGGTACAGATGTAACGGTAACTCACCGGTAACTATGTCTGGTACAGATGTGACGGTAACTCGGCCGGTAACTATGTCTGGTACAGATGTGACGGTAACTCACCAGTAACTATGTCTGTTACAGATGTGACGGTAACTCACCGGTAACTTAAGTACAGATGTGACGGTAACTCACCGGTAACTATGTCTGGTACAGATGTGACGGTAACTCGGCCGGTAACTATGTCTGGTACAGATGTGACGGTAACTCGGCCGGTAACTATGTCTGGTACAGATGTGACGGTAACTCACCGGTAACTTAGGTACAGATGTGACAGTAACTCACCGGTAAGTTATGTACAGATGTGACGGTAACTCACCGGTAAGTTATGTACAGATGTGACGGTAACTCACCGGTAACTATGTCTGGTACAGATGTGACGGTAACTCACCGGTAACTATGTCTGGTACAGATGTGACGGTAACTCACCGGTAACTATGTCTGGTATAGATGTGACGGTAACTCACCGGTAACTATGTCTGGTACAGATGTGACGGTAACTCACCGGTAAGTTATGTACAGATGTGACGGTAACTCACCGGTAACTATGTCTGGTACAGATGTAACGGTAACTCACCGGTAACTATGTCTGGTACAGATGTAACGGTAACTCACCGGTAACTATGTCTGGTACAGATGTGACGGTAACTCACCGGTAACTATGTCTGGTACAGATGTGACGGTAACTCACCGGTAAGTTATGTACAGATGTGACGGTAACTCACCGGTAACTATGTCTGGTACAGATGTGACGGTAACTCGGCCGGTAACTATGTCTGGTACAGATGTGACGGTAACTCACCGGTAACTATGTCTGGTACAGATGTGACGGTAACTCGGCCGGTAACTATGTCTGGTAGAAATGTGACGGTAACTCGGCCGGTAACTTAGGTACATATGTGACGGTAACTCAGCGGTAACTTAGGTACAGATGTGACTGTAACTCATCGGTAACTATGTCTGTTACAGATGTGACGGAAACTCAGCGGTAACTTAGATACAGATGTGACGGTAACTCACCGGTAACTATGTCTGTTACAGATGTGACGGTAACTCACCGGTAACTTAGCTACAGATATGACGGTAACTCGGCCGGCAACTTTTGTACAGATATGACGGTAACTCACCGGTAACTATGCATGGTTCAGATATGACGGTAACTCAGCGGTAACTTAGTTACAGATGCGACGGTAACTCACCGGTAACTATGTCTGGTACAGATGTGACGGTCACTCGGCCGGTAACTTAGGTACAGATGTGATGGTAACTCGGCCGGCAACTTAGGTACAGATGTGACGGTAACTCACCGGTAACTTAGGTACAGATGTGACGGTAACTCACCGGTAACTTAGGTACAGATGTGACGGTAACTCACCGGTAACTTAGGTACAGATGTGACGGTAACTCGGCCGGTAACTTAGTTACAGATGCGACGGTAACTCACCGGTAACTATGTCTGGTACAGATGTGATGGTAACTCACCGGTAACTTAGGTACAGATGTGATGGTTTATGTTACTTGTATTCACCGTTTTGTTGATATTAACATTATTAATCCATTCGTAAATTTGGTACAGATGAACCTGTCACTCATAGCTACATGAATACGTTGAACGAGCTTACACAACAGTGACAGACAATTCTATAGCTTTATTGATGTGGAGTCGGGAAGTATCATAAATAGAGCTTGTCTATGTCGCATACTCGTATAGCCACCGATGTTATATCACGCCTGGTGGTAACAGTCAAAGTCTAGGTATACCATACTCTGTGAGGATAGAAGTCGTCCCGCTATTATTTCAATAGCTTATAGGAGATCAATTACTCTCTGTTGTATTTATGTTTGCGCTAAAATGTCTGAGGCTATGTCAACTCGCCAGATGTTTCTACGGAAGGAGACACTTAATTGTTTCAGGACATGATTCCCTGGTTAGCAGAGGATTGACATCGTCATTCGTAAGCACAGCACCTTTTGCATGATAAAGAGGCTGTCAAACACCTGTCATTGAATAAACAGGGACTAATTGAACACGAGTGGTTTAAAACGTCCCACGCTGTTGGCATCGTCAATAAACTCGTGTTGCGCGACGTTCACCAGGTCATTGCCGGGAACAAATTGCTCTAGGAAGGACCCATCATGGAGTAACGGCCGATATGTATGTATAAAAGTGTTTGGTAATTTCCGCAATTTCCCTGATAATGTGAGTGTCAGTCATAACAACATAGATTGGAACTGATAATGTCGACAGTCACGCACGATTTGTTTACCAAACTGGACACAAACGCCGTTTATCGATTAAAGATCTTTTTCCAAATTTTGGTTGGAATTACCAAAGTATGAATAGCCCAGCACATTAGGGTAATACACCTGAATCGACACTGCTCATAAATCGTAGATATAGCGTGGTTTTCACATCAGACAGTTTACCTGTAATATACCGTGATATATATGGAGTGAACATTCCGACGTGTGTGACAATACGCCAAAGTGTGGTAAGCAGAAGGTTTGGCGCGTTATGTGGACACTTGGAAACTGGCGGTTTTGGACGTTCCGGCCCGGATTAAGAGGTTACATATCGATTTAGGCAGTATAGATTGAGCTGCGGTGACAATTTCCTTGTTTACATTACAGTGTATACATCATTCTAATACCAGTAAGAGACACAAGGTAAAGAGAATCACTGGCAATTCACATATTAACATGCAATACGACTTCCATCAGCAACATTACGGAAACCTTAGATTTTGTACCCGGTGCTGGCCTGTTTGAGTTAGTAGTATAACGTGTAGTGAATGTGCTAATGCGGCGGTGTGACGTTCAGGGACACGCTTTGTGACTTTCAGGGACACGCTTTGTGACGTTCAGGGACACGCTTTGTGACTTTCAGGGACACGCTTTGTGACTTTCAGGGACACGCTTTGTGACGTTCAGGGACACGCTTTGTGACGTTCGGGGACACGCTTTGTGACGTTCAGGGACACGCTTTGTGACTTTCAGGGACACGCTTTGTGACGTTCAGGGACACGCTTTGTGACTTTCAGGGACACGCTTTGTGACTTTCAGGGACACGCTTTGTGACGTTCAGGGACACGCTTTGTGACGTTCGGGGACACGCTTTGTGACGTTCAGGGACACGCTTTGTGACTTTCAGGGACACGCTTTGTGACGTTCAGGGACACGCTTTGTGACGTTCAGGGACACGCTTTGTGACGTTCGGGGACACGCTTTGTGACGTTCAGGGACACGCTTTGTGACGTTCAGGGACACGCTTTGTGAACACTTGTTACCTTTTATAGGAGACGTTTTGTCGGATTATTTACTTTAAAACAAAGATACATACGTAGGAAAACCGAATTCAAAATGTCGAAATTCATGTTTCATATTCAGTTTTCGGACCAGGAGGGTTTTTTGCATGAACACGAAGTTTACGAAATGATGAGGTCTCGGAGTCTTTATCAGGTTCAATTTGACCTTAAGCATAGACTACACAAACGAATAAGGTCCCTGGAACAGGCGGAAAAGATGCAGATTTCAACTTTTCAAAAACAAAGAAATGTTTTCTTGACAAAAATGCAAGAAAAGGTGGCTCAAAGAAACAAACTCGCCGAGGAAAAATCTTCTCCGTTGATGATTAGTGGGTTTAAAAGACAAGTGAAGACGAGGGAGAGAAGGGACATCCCTATGATGACGGACGTAGAATCTACAAATATAGCACCTAAACAAATTAACAGTGCCCCTTCTCGTAAAGTGTCAAAAGACTCACCACAGAACAAACCGGTTACCAAGGAAACATCAAGTTCACGTCTAGTTTCAAAGGAAACAACATTGACGTCCGTTAAAGAAGTATCTTGCGAGAGCGATGACGCCAAGCCGACGAGCGCTAAGATTGAACTGTCATACAAAGGAAGATCACTGCCAGGGTGTAAGAGTGGTTATCGTAGGTCAAGGACGATGTTTAGTGATGACGTCACATACATTGATACGTCATCATTTGTATCAAAAGAACAGATAGGGGAAATATCTTTAAACGATGAAGAGGACACATCTTCAAACCGATTACTCTCTAGGGAAAGTACAAAAACCATTGTTCCTAAAATGACAACAAAGCCTCGCAGAGTAACACTGCCACACATACCATCCGAACAGACATTTCGGGGCGACTCGGCATTTTTCGAACAGGATGACAACATTTCCGAAATTTCTGATACGGCATTCCAAAGACTGGCCGGAAAGTATAATTCATCAAAGTCTCTTACTTCTCTGTCCATTACAGTACCAACTCCGGACCTGAAATCACTGTCAACTTACGAGATGGGTATGACCACTCCGGACGGTCAGCTGATATTGTCGAAGGACGAGTATGAGGATTATCTGGACAGATTTAGGGAAGTAAAATCCAAACGGCTGAAACTAATACGGACACATAGTGAAAACTTAGATAGGAAAGTCAAACGTTTTCAAGCTCATAAAAAAACTTGACAATGATGTATGTTTCCAAAAATCTATTTCACGTCTGTTCTAGGGACAATAGGCATTTCTTTATGTGTATGGTTTGTACCTGTAATACAGATTCTGAATACTTATATAATTATATTTGTATTCAATATTATTTTTCTGCTTCACAATACTACAAAATATGTATGGAACTTGAACGATTTCCATGTCATATCTCATTCAATAACTTTAAATCCTAACTATTAGTAATGTATACGTAGCTTTCCAATTGGCTTAATTAAAGTACAGTTTTATTTTGGCTGTGAATAGTTTGCTTATAAAGCGACAATGTGATTTGGCGGATTGGTGATCAGCGAATTTAACACTGGAGTGTGACCGGCTATTGACAAAAAAGCGTCGATGATAACACTTATATACCTGTACGAGACATTTGATTAACTATTCCGTTAAGTTTTGTAATCTAAGAAATGTTACCCCCTTAGAACACAACTCCAACAAAATAGGGGTACGTACATATGGTGTATCTACAGTTACTTGAGATGTAAAGGCCAACTATTTTTCAGAGTTGTAATACAATCGTTATCTCTGTACAGTAGGACGATATGAACTGGTCGGAAGAACACACAGTGTATAATTGATGCTCGTAATGTCCTTCCCGTACATAACTGTCAAACTAAAATCCATAGTTATATGTTTTGGGATTTTTCTAGATAAAATTCCCGCTTTATCTCGGTGTTTGGTGTACCTATGTCTGAATGTATGGTAAGTTATCCTCTATATAATGATGGCTGTAACTGACCAATACTGTATATAATGATGGATGTAACTGACCAATACTGTATATATTGATGGCTGTACCTGACCAATACTGTATATAATGATGGATGTAACTGACCAATACTGTATATACATGTAATATTGGATGTAACTGACCAATACTGTATATAATGATGGCTGTAACTGACCAATACTGTATATAATGATGGCTGTAACTGACCAATACTGTATATAATGATGGCTGTAACTGATCAACACTGTATATAATGATGGCTGTAACTGACCAATACTGTATATAATGATGGATGTAACTGACAAATACTGTATATAATGATGGCTGTAACTGACCAATACTGTATATATTGATGGCTGTAACTGACCAATACTGTATATAATGATGGATGTAACTGACCAATACTGTATATAATGATGGCTGTAACTGACCAATACTGTATATAATGATGGATGTAACTGACCAATACTGTATATAATGATTAGTTTAAACATATTTTATTGACATATAATAATGACAAAGGGATTAATCAGCAAGTTTTTCCAACTTATAGACGACTTCTCCCATAATAATAACAAAATAATTAACAATAACATAGTCACATGATGGCATATACAAATATTCAGAAATTCGATAAAGGAACGAAAATATAATGAGAGAGAGAGAGAGAGAGAGAGAGAGAGAGAGAGAGAGAGAGAGAGAGAGAGAGAGAGAGAGAGAGAGAGAGAGAGAGAGAGAGAGAGAGAGAGAGGGGGGAGAGGGAGAGAGAGGGAGAGAGAGGGGGGCAGGAGGGAGGAGGAGATAGGTACATATAAAGTTAAATGACTGCATCGGGAAAGATCACGACATATAAATGTTTGGAATGAATTCAAATATACTTAATCGATTAGAAGAAAAAACATTTTTATATTATATGGATAAATGGAGCATTTTGGATTAAGTTTTTTTTATTATAGGAAAATAGTATGAAAAGAAGGGGGGGAGGGGCGGGGGTAGGAAGTGATGAATAGTCGAATCTTCCCGACCTTCTCAAGAAGTTTTGCACAACTTTGGCGATTTTTATATTGTCAGTTGAGGAGATATTCGTGTCACCATTGCAAAGTATATTTACATTAACAGGACCGTACCAGGTTAAATCAGCAATAAGAGTTCCTCTTAAGTTGTTGTACAGGGGACAGTTAAGGAAAAAATGATGGGAATCTTCACAGGGATGTCCACATTGACAAGCAGGTGAATCAACGAGATTGGCTCTAAAAAGATCATAGCTTAGTGCACTAGCTCGATTTCTTATTCTGTTGTGTAGAATATTTAGTTTTCGAGGACCATAACTGATAAAATGCTTGTCATATATATTGTTTACTGTCATAGATTTTTTTAGATTAGATTTGAAGGAACTTAAAGTAGGCGAGTTTCTGATAGTGCTATGTAAGTCATTCCAAAGTTTTGAAGTAGAAGGAAAGAAGGAGTTTTTTGATAGTTGTAGACGAAAGTGTTGTTCCCTAAATAAATCTGCATTTCGTAAATTATAAGGAGCTATGTTGCCAATATACATTGGTAGTAGGTCGATAAGAAAAGTAGGTGCCAGATTATTTACTATAGAATAGAATAAGGAAAGTTTCCGAGCATCTCTTCTCTTCGAAAGGGGTAACCAACCGGTTTCCAGATATAAGAACTCTTTTTTTGTGAATATGGGCAGCCCTGTGACTATTCTTGCGGCCTCTAGATTTATCTTTTCTAATAACAAAGAGTTTGTTGTACCGCAGTTGTCCCATACTTCACATGCATATTCAAGTAATGGTCGTATATAGGTAAGGTACATTTTTTCTAATGTGTTCCTGTTTAAGATAAGTTTTAATTTACGGAGGGTGGCTATATATTTAGTTACTTTATTGACTATAGATTCTACATGTACGTTCCACTTACAATCATCAGAAAGAATGACTCCTAGGTGTTTATGGTGGTTTGTTATTTTAATCGGGGTATTGTCGAATGTAAAGGACGGAACAAAAGGAAGTTGTCTTGTTGATATTACGAGGGCCTCGGTTTTATTAGGATTAAAGGACATAAGCCATTCATTGGACCAAATTTCAAGTTTTAATAAGTCGCGTTTAGCCTCCGTCTCAATAAGGTTGAGGTCATATGACGCGTAGGATAGAGAAGTATCGTCAGCGAAAAAGCCTAGATAGAGATGAAAGATTACAGGAAATATCATGTATGTATAGTAGAAAGAAAAGTGGACCAAGAACTGACCCTTGGGGGACACCAGCATTTATAGGCTTAAGAGAGGAAAGTGAATCATTGATAAATACAGCTTGTTTTCTTTTTGAAAGATAACTAGCCAACCAACGAAGAAGAGGTCCAGAGATACCATAATTGTCGAGTTTATGTAAGAGGCCTTTGTGCCACACGCGGTATATAATGATGGCTGTAACTGACCAATACTGTATATAATGATGGCTGTAACTGACCAATACTGTATATAATGATGGCTGTAACTGACCAATACTGTATATAATGATGGCTGTAACTGACCAATACTGTATATAATGATGGCTGTAACTGACCAATACTGTATATAATGATGGCTGTAACTGACCAATACTTTAAGAGCCCGTACACCTAAGGTAACGATTTCTTTCATCGTTTATACAGGTGATCATTGTATAACATATACCTGATATACAGGTGATATACAGGTGATATACAGGTGATCATTGTATCAGCTACACCTGATATACAGGTGATATACAGGTGATCATTGTATAAGCTACACCTGATATACAGGTGATCATTGTATAACCTACACCTGATATACAGGTGATCATTGTATAACCTACACCTGATATACAGGTGATCATTATATAACCTACACCTGATATACAGGTGATATACAGGTGATCACTATATAACCTACACCTGATATACAGGTGATCATTATATAACCTACACCTGATATTCAGGTGATAATTGTATAACCTACACCTGATATACAGGTGATCATTATATAACATACACCTGATATACAGGTGATATACAGGTGATCATTATATAACCTACACCTGATATACAGGTGATCATTATATAACCTACACCTGATATACAGGTGATCGTTATATAACCTACACCTGATATACAGGTGATATACAGGTGATCACTATATAACCTACACCTGATATACAGGTGATATACAGGTGATCATTATATAACCTACACCTGATATACAGGTGATATACAGGTGATATACAGGTGATCATTATATAACCTACACCTGATATACAGGTGATCATTGTATAACCCACACCTGATATACAGGTGATATACAGGTGATCATTATATAACCTATACCTGATATACAGGTGATATACAGGTGATATACAGGTGATCATTATATAACCTACACCTGATATACAGGTGATCATTGTATAACCCACACCTGATATACAGGTGATCATTGTATAACCTACACCTGATATACAGGTGATCATTATATAACCTACACCTGATATACAGGTGATATACAGGTGATCATTATATAACCTACACCTGATATACAGGTGATCATTATATAACCTACACCTGATATATAGGTGATATACAGGTGATATACAGGTGATCACTATATAACCTACACCTGATATACAGGTGATCATTGTATAACCCACACCTGATATACAGGTGATATACAGGTGATATACAGGTGATCATTATATAACCTACACCTGATATACAGGTGATCATTGTATAACCCACACCTGATATACAGGTGATCATTGTAAAACCTACACCTGATATACAGGTGATCATTATATAACCTACACCTGATATACAAGCGATCATTATATAACCTACACCTGATATATAGGCGATCATTATATAACCTACACCTGATATACAGGTGATATACAGGTGATCATTATATAACTTACACCAGTCCTGATATACAGGTGATCATTATATAACCTACACCTGATATACAGGTGATCATTATATAACCTACACCTGATATACAGGTGATATACAGGTGATCATTATATAACCTACACCTGATATACAGGTGATATACAGGTGATCATTATATAACCTACACCTGATATACAGGTGATCATTATATAACCTACACCTGATATACAGGTGATCATTATATAACCTACACCTGATATACAGGTGACCATTGTATAACCTACACCTGATATACAGGTGATCATTATATAACCTACAAGTGATATACAGGTGATCATTATATAACCTACACCTGATATACAGGTGATCGTTATATAACCTACACCTGATATACAGGTGATCATTGTTTAACCTACACCTGATATACAGGTGATATACAGGTGATTATTATATAATCTACATCTGATATACAGGTGATATACAGGTGATCATTGTATAACCTACACCTGATATACAGGTGATATACAGGTCACCATTGTATAACCTACATCTGATATACAGGTGATCATTGTATAACATACACCTGATATACAGGTGATCATTATATAACCTACACCTGATATACAGGTGATATACAGGTGATCATTATATAACCTACACCTGATATACAGGTGATCATTGTATAACCTACACCTGATATACAGGTGATATACAGGTGATCATTGTATAACCTACACCTGATATACAGGTGATATACAGGTGATCATTATATAACCTACACCTGATATACAGGTGATATACAGGTGATCGTTATATAACCTACACCTGATATACAGGTGATATACAGGTGATCGTTATATAACCTACATCTGATATACAGGTAATCGTTGTATAACCTGTGGGTGATTTTTGTGATTTATACATTATATATAAAATGTAGATGTGAATTGTATAACAAGTAGATGACAGACCGTGACTTTACCGTGCAGTTAACATACGAGTGACATTGAGCCTTAATTATCGACCCCTGTTTGTGTCAGCAGCAATATACATGGGAGCGATATCGAAGTCCATTTTATCATTTAGTTTCCTGTTACCATCGATTATCTTATCCATTTCCGTTCTTCCTACTGTTTCAAAATAAAGCTTTGTGGTAAAACATAAAAAGCACATTAAAACTACGTCATTAAAATGTAGGCACTCCCAATATTGCAACACCGAGACAACTGCAATACTTTATTGAATACACAGAAAGGTGAGTTTCGATGTCGAACTGGCGATACGAGCTCTAAGTAAATAATGGGGACCTGGTTCCAGGGGATCGATCTGTTAATAAGTGCTAATTTACCTAGATATCAATAACTCTGAATGGGAAAGTACATTTTGTAATAACCTGGCATCCATTGTTATGTCGGTGTATCGTCCTGGGTATTACACGATAATATTTACTTACTGCATTACAGCCTAGCTGTGGACCATTATTGTATACAGGCAACATGGATACTAACAGAGATTCATTAACGCTGGACAGACTCTTTGACAAGCAGCTTCTCGTTACATACGGTGGTGTCTCGTTAGTAATATAACTAATAAAATTAGACATATGTAATTTCTATCAAAGGCCAGTGTGGAAGATCGGTACCCATTAGTTGTGAGATACTATTACATTTGTACATAAGCAGGGTGCCTTAGAATTATGATACGCGAATTCTGTATTAGGTTTAACAATATTTTGTACATGTATGCAAAAAACAGATTAGTGTATGACAAACCGATTCAACTGAAAAACTGGACCAACACACCAATTCTTTAATGTACACACGTCCGGTATCATCAACACCAGAACAGATATTTACCGAGTCTACGGAAGTCTGTAATACGAGCAAAATGAAGTTACGTCGATAGATTGTCTTTATCTATTTATTTTCAAACAGTGCTTATCTCGTGCAAATATTCTAATTAGAGGCTACTTCTAGCCTGTTCCCTTCGACCATATGAGGATTTGTCATGAGCACATTATCATTTTACCGGTATATATAATCAATTTGAAGGCCTATATATTCTCCTTCCAGTGTCCAGTTATATACCATCAATTTAAATGTTAAAATGCACTAGACTGATCTTTGTGACATCCACTTAGAAACAATCAATTCAGATAGGAAATGTCCGGGATCAGTTATTATTTGTAATTAAATTGATGTCGTGTAATGGATATCACAAAGATCAGTCAAGGACACGGCTTATATAAATTGGTGGCGTATAAATTGGTACAATAAAGATCTATTTAGGACATGGCTTATATAAATTGGTGGCGTATAAACTGGTACAACAAAGATCTATTTAGGACATGGCTTATATAAATTGGTGGCGTATAAATTGGTACAATAAAGATCAGTCTAGGATATTCCTTATTTAAATTGATGGCGTATAAATTGGTACAGCAAAGATCAATTTAGAACATGGCTTATTTAAATTGGTGGCGTATAAATTGGTACAACAAAGATTGACGGCGTATAAATTGGTACAACAAAGATTGATGGCGTATAAACTGGTACAACAAAGATCAGTCTAGGACATTGCTTATTTAAATTGATGGAGTATAAATTTTGATCATGCGATTGTGCCACACTTGTTTAAATACTTATTTCCAGCTAGATTTCTAGTTCCATTCTGGTTCCCTTACTGCTGTCCACAATATCGTCATAACTGATTAACAATGGAACTAGACATTGGACACTTTAGGTACGTTGTTTTAGGAATACTATTATTATTATTTCTTTATTTCCTCCAAATTTGAAGAGCAATAGAAATAACACAAAATACACATAAATCTCAAACAAGATAGAAGGAAAATAAAATTCGTTCACACTCGGGTTTACATCCTTACTTAGTGATACACGCTTTGACATAAAAACATTATAGAATGATATAATAACATGCGCAGTTCACTATACACAACACAAAAATATAACAGGGGCAAATAGAATCGTACGGTGATATTTAATGACATACATTCTATCACTCAAAATAGACAACTTACACTCCTCGTACTACATTATCGTCATAGTGTGTGCAATAATATATACAACACACAGCAATGTAAATAGCATCTTGTACACCTTACAAGATAGGATCAGACTAGTAGTGAGTTGCACTAATCGTGCATGCTAATTGTGCAATACAATGCAGTATATCGGGAAAAGTGTAGACAATGTTGGTCAACTAATATAATATATACATGTATATACAATGTATATCCTGTATTGGTCACAGAGTTCTCCATCAAGGATAAATATAAGTTATATGATACCACTTTGTTGAAGAATTTTAGATATAATAACTATAGATTTTATTCTAAATTCCTCCAATTCATATGGTGTTAAGTCATAATTGAGAAAACCACCAAGAAGCACGTGAATGAAGTGGTAATTAGATATTGCGTTAAGATAAAATAAGAAATCTATATCTTTTACAGTACTGAGTTCGCACTAGAGCTGGTCACGTAATGGTTCTGTATGCGAACATTCTAGTACACAATGAGCGATATCGTCATTGTACATATATCCCAGAGTAATGACATCAATGTATATTTTCACTATTACGCATATCAACACAAAGTTTAACAACTTTCTTAAAAGATCAACTGTATTGTGGAAACCTGAGAGCAAGTTTCCATATTGCACATGGTTGTATGTTCTTATGTACAAGAATAAATCGAGAAAAATCACTGTCAGCATTCATTCTTTCACACAATTTAAACTGTTCATAGTGTATTACATGCTTGTTGACTAGACGTTTCCATTGACATTTGCTTGGAAACACACCATTTTTCAAATATACATCGAGAACATGATACAAATTATACTTTTGTAGAATATTAACAATGTCAGGAACAAATCCTCTGCTAAAGTGACACAAATTGAATTCAAAAAGACGCTTAATAAGAATCTCGCGTGTTAAACAGCCAACCTCCATGGTACATATTCTACCTAGAAATAACATTTTCCTTATGCTAATGTAAACCTCTATAGAAAACCAGCCAATAAGGGACGTACACATATCAGTTCTTGTTCTTACATTAAGACCTTGGATTGTTTTCATAATGAAGTTTTGTGCTTTTTCTAACATGGAAATATCATTCTTCTTTAACTGCCACAGTTCACATCCATATAATGCTGACGGATATACTTTACATTTAACAATCTTTGCTGTAGTTAAAGGATTCAGCGCACATGGATGTGCACCAGAACGTATTAATGACATAACACCACATTTCAATTTAGAACATGCACGTTCTGTACGTTCGACATTGTTATTTTTACTATTTAATAAAACACCAACATGAGTTATACTTTCTACAACTTGTAGTTTCTTACCAGCTATATTACAGTGAACATTAGACTTCTTTTTAGAAGTAAAAACAACAATTTTAGATTTAGTAGAGGAAAATGTAAACCTCCACTTTCTACTACTGTATATGTCTCACATATAGCGAGTAGATACTGTAAACTTTTAACATTATTGCTGATTATACATACATCATCAGCTTGTGTAGGTATATTTATTCGCGATGAAAGGACTATTGCCCCTTTCCCGCTAAATTCTACTTCATTAAGCAAGTCATTAATAAAGACTGAATGTAAATTTGTAGACAAAGATCCACCTTGTAAGATTCCCCGTTTCATGATTACATTGTCAGACTTGAAACCATTAAAAACAACATTACTGGTAAATCGAGAATACATTTGTTTCATGATATTCCATACTTTCCCTTTAATTCCCATATTGTAAAGCTTATAGTATAGGTCATCTTGTCATACAGAATCGAAGGCTTTATTACTATCAAGAAAAGCGACGAGCACATCGGATCCATTATCTAGATTATTATTTCCTGAAGGTTAAAAGAAGTACATAAACTACATATTTTTTTGCGGTATGCGGACTGATGCCTGTTCGGAAATGTGCGTGAATCTAATACTGGACTTAAACGTGTAGATAAAAGTGTCTCGAAAATCTTGAAAAACACAGGAATTAATGTTATACTCCTATAGCTGTTTGGATCGTCATTTGGTTTCCCATTACCTTTGTACAGAGTGATTATTGTACCATGCTTCCATGATTTGGGAATATACTCATGTTTAACGATGAGGTTGAACAGAAATGTAATATGATTGATCATTGGACTATTACAGTATTTAATATGCTCATATACCAGACCGTCAGGACCACCAGACATTTTTGTTTTAAGACCTCTACGTATGTCAGCAACCTCTTTAAAAGTGAATTCTATAAAAACACATCTTTATCTGTCTTAGCTTTTTCTGTCATATTCAGTAAATCACAATTAACCTGGTTAAAGAAATCTACATCAAACAAGTCATTAGGTTCGTTGTCGAACAATTTACAAAAATGCGTACCCCATGCCTTTGCTATTCCTTCTGGATTACGTAGGACATGACCATCATACTTCAATTCAGTTTGTTTTAATCTGGGTTTACGTGCTTTACTTTTATATATTTGCTAGAATAATGCCTGGTCAATCTCACCTGATTGATCAATTTCTTCGAATTGATGCCTCATATACTCGTTAAAAGCCTTTCTGAGCTTACTTCTAAAAACATTCTTACACAACTTATAGTCTAAATAATAAACATCATCACCTCGACATTGACCGTTTTCTCTCCATAGTTTCCTTTTACTCGCCATCAGACGGTGAACATGTGTTAACTCATCATTCCAATACGGTTTTAAATGTTTCTTAAATTTACGTTCCCGAATACAACATTTTGAAGCATTTAGCAAAACAGATTTTAGAACGTCATAATAAAATCAATGTCTATATGACCCAAAATAAAATATTTAACCCCGGGGTCAGATAGTAGGAACGTGTTAAGCTCTTTAGGAAATACTCCGAAGAATAGATTATATAATGGTAAAAGCTGAAACACTGATGCTCTACTAAATAAAATAATTTTTACTTATCAATACTTATGATATGACATATTAGCTATATATAGGTGTTTCCAGATTTGTTACTAATGGTGTATCTGATTTCTCAAAATTGCGATATTACCTGATGAAGCTGAAAATTGGTATATATACGGGTTTTGAGGGATAGCAAGCACAATGGTACTATTTTCCAAAGCAGTAAATGTAACTTGGTTACCAAGGAAACCGAATATATCCCCTATGATGAGACGGAACTTGTCCAGATTATTCCACCCAACCATGTTACAAATTCAATGAAACTACACAGGATCGAATGTTACAGACCATCGTGTACAATGTAGATGGAAATGTGCAGGATATTTTGCTATGCTAACTTCTTTACTTTTTATTGTAAAGGTCCATTGCTCATTATTTGTTATATCATTTTTTTTCCAAACTTGGTCGAATGGTGATTATTAAAACATCAGGTGTTTCCA
This sequence comes from Pecten maximus, assembly GCF_902652985.1. Lineage (NCBI taxonomy): Eukaryota > Metazoa > Mollusca > Bivalvia > Pectinida > Pectinidae > Pecten > Pecten maximus. The sequence continues at coordinate 4,509,094 of NC_047018.1, read as the reverse complement.
CAGCTGTTACTTAATAGAATCTATAATGAATGGCTCTGATTTGTAAAAAAATTCAGTTGATGTCATTTAGTTGTCCTGGTAACTTACTGAAGCAACATGATTATGAGTCTTGTCAAGTGTACACACTTGTTTGGTGTAAAACTCACGCAGTCCTTACATTATTCACCTTTTTCAAATTCGGTTCAATACAGTGTTATGTTTGCCTTGCCCATTTCCTCCTCTTATGAATATCTTTATAAAAAAAACCACGAAAACAATTTTCATTATGATGAATTAGAGCGTATAAGGATCCCAGAAGGTTTACAAATTGAACAAATGGCCAGAACACGGTATATTGTGGAGCATCAGACCATCTATATAGCCACTCCGAGTGTCTATATAGCCTGCTAAACAGTAGCTAAGTGGGCTACTGTAATCATAACGCTACTGAAGTGATGGGCAAAAGTTTATTCAGCTTAGGCTAAACTTACATGTATGAATATAAACTAGTATCTATGATCTTGCTCAATCCATTTAGTTATTTATTCATTTATCTATTTATTTTTTTAGAAAGAATTGTGGTTGTTTGTTTGTTAGAGAGATTCCGGTCCGGACTCAGGATATCGTGATTTGTAATTTAGTTATGACTATTCACTGCAGGACTGTTTTGTTGACATTATGGCGGAGAGGCAGGCAGGCCTCGACGCGTTCGACTCGGTAGATATCATCGCCTTCAAAAATGCCTTAACAGATCTTCGTTCTGCACATGAAACCATGGACGACACCTTCAGTCGTCCGGGTGCACAGCTTGCAGACAAACAGGCATTCACCAATAAGACAGGAAACCTGATCACAGCCTACCCTGTGTTGGTGGATCTTAGGAGACTGGTCCAGTTATGTCCCAGCAACACGTCTGCTGCTCTGACAGGCGACGAAGGCATCATTCCCGGGGTAAAACGAATCATAGGGCTTACTGCACAGACGTGTACCTAACCTTTTGATATGTCATGAACGTTTTTATTATGTATAGCTCGTGGCTTATATTGTCAACTTTTAGATAGGCTATGATCCTCTAGGCCTAGGCCTACTGTATCCTCCAATTCCCAATCTATTGATAACAGTTGTCACTATGGTATCCCAATAGGCCTATTTCGATACAACCTGGGCCGAATTGATGTTAAATGTACGCTACCACTTACGTATTCAATCATCGCCATGGTAATGTACTCAGGTGGCCTCTTGTTTTTCTTTCAAATTACAAAAAATATAAATTTTGTGATACAAGCATAATATTATTGCTTGAAATGGCAATATGTTTAACCCATCATCTTCAGGTGGTGTGCGATTCAAATTGCTCTTTGTTCTGCATTCAGTGTCCGACGTCCATCCATTCTTTAACAGTTCTCGTTATTTACTGTTTCTGATAAAGTTCTCTAATTTCACCTGTATGTTTCCCCACTTGTTGTGCATGTTCCATTTTGAGTTCTTCATTTAGATTCCTCTTGTATTAGTTGAACATTGTTTATCCTATTTCTCAGAGTGCTTGTTCTTGAAGGATCTTTCTCAGATCTGTTTATTATGAAGGTTCCTCTTGTTCTCAAATGATTGAGAGGAAGAAAAAAGAAGAGAAAAAGATCAGTCTTACAAAATTCCAATAAAGACCATTCGGTGATGAGTAACAAGGTCCCTGTGGGTTATCTTGTTAAACAAATTATCAATGAACTCATTTTGTGAATTTTAATCCTGCTATTGCAATGCAATATACATTATACTCTCTCCAAAATTTCAAGAAAAGTTTTAATGAATGCAGAATAAACTGATGAATTTGTTTAATTATTATTCAAACTATTGATAAAGATTGCAAACAGTATGCTGTCAAAGTACCATCCTGCTAAATAGATAAAAATCATGTATTACTATTACATTGTTTCATTGTTTTTTAAAATGATTCTTGGTTTTAAATGTCTGTTATAAGTAACTGGTTCTTGATAACAAATGTCTGGTATAAGTATACATAACTGTTGCCAGTTTTTTTAACTGACAATCTGCATGCTATGTGTATGGCATCAATGTATTTACATCAGTAACTTTATACTTTTAGTACCTGCCAGTTCATTGCTTCACTGCTGTGCAGCAGAAATCATAAACTTCATGATTAAAAAAATGACATTTTCCTTGTTCTTTTATACAAAAATATCAACTCTGATAAAGTAAAAGACAAAAAGTGAAGCTGCTGTGCTGATCAATATAATTTCTCATTAATCAGATATCCAACACCGACCTGCTGCATGCTGTTGTGGGATTGTATGATGTATCATTGTCAGAGATGACCCCAGATGTCCTCTACTCCACTGTATGTGAGAAATGGGCCAGAACCATTGTTCTAGTCAGAGACCTCAAAGGTCAGTATTTTTTGATGTAATGAAGCTTGGTATCATTAACATTCTGCCAATTCAGTCTTCAAAATTAACACAAATCAAAATAATTACACATTGTTGTAAATGTGTTTTGGGCTATCATGCACATGTATACATACACACACAAAAATAGATAATCTTAATGTATAATCAAAATGTCTCGAGGAAAATGCAAGTGTAAAATAAGAATGTCTTGTTATGCTACAGAAACTGTGACATCATTGAAAGAAAAGAAAAGTCAAAAGAAGACTGATAAGGACAATGATGATGACACGGAATCAAAGGAGTCCAAATCAGAGGAGGAAGAAGGAGAAAAGGAGGACAAATATGAGGAGGAAGAACAACTCCCAAGCAAGTTTGCTGATGTATACAGTGACACAGAGTCTGAGGAAGAGGATCTGGAGGAAGATGAGTAAGTGTCTAGTCTGCAGAGCTAAAAGTTTTCATGGTAGATGTCAAGGTAAAATCTACAGAGGTCAAGGTCAGAGTCTATAGAGGTCAAAGTAAAAGTCTATATAGAGGTCAAGGTCAAAGTCTATTGAGGTCAATGTCAAATTCTTTAATTTGTTTCAGTGATGAAGAAGATTTTTCTAAGGGAATAAACACATTCATTAAAAAGACAGTAGAAAGGAGGAAGGGGAGAAAATCTGAGGACAATGAAATAAAGGAGGAGCAGATCGGAATAGAGAATCGCATCATCGGCTGTATTACATTTGAAAAGAAATATGTGTAAGTATGAATTAGTCTTTATACTAGTTACCCATGTCCACCCATCCCTGTCCCTTTTCAATTAATGGAATATCTCTAGAGAACAACAAAATAGGCTATAATTTGTTCATATCTAAACCATAGTGTTTACATTAACATCAAGTTTAAACTTATCACATCAATGTGAAAGGTCACCTTGTTTGTTCCAAATCAATGTCATATTTGGAGAACTTCAACTGATATTATTACATTCAGTCCAACAAAAATAGCAATATGAAATATGTTGTATTAAGATATTACTTTGTCGTGAAGAACTTCATAATGTAGTTTCTGTGATATCAATTTGTATTGTAGTGTATACTACTATATAGGTCATTGTGTTTTTAGGCGACAGCGTGATAGAGTGATCCACCTCACACTTCTATCTGTCAGACGTAGACAAAGGAAGTTTGGCATCGGCAAATACCTACTACAGGTATGCATTCATCTACTAAGGACATTAATATCAATACATAACAACTGGGTTTATTTTTATCATAATCGTTTATTTTCATATTGATGATTTTTCTTTACTAAATGTTACTAGGTAACAAATTTATTTCTTCTTTATATTGAGATATAACAGTTCTACTCCATGTTTGTTCAGCTTATAGGTTACCACATAGTTTGTTTCCCACTATATAAGTATTATTATTATTTGTTTTTTGATTTGATCAATATTTCTCGGTATCAGTGTGTACATGATAGACATGATAGGAAGGGCATGATGTCCTCTGATACATTCTGGAACTTTAGGTAAAGGTCATGTTAATTAAAAGCTTTGTTCTATCTGCAGCAAGTGATAGACCCTGGTGTTGTGGGCCATTACGATGCCATAGTGGTACATGCTGATAATGCTGCTGTTGAGTTCTTCCAACACTTTGGATTCTCTGATGATGTCGTCCTCAACAGTAGATGGAGGTTTGTAACATTGTTGTCTAGACTGTTATTGTGATATATCAAATCAAACATCGACATGTCCTTGATTGACACCATAATAGATGGTATAAAATGTATTTCTATGTATCTTTTGATATGTAATTAAAACTACAAACATAAGGTGTGTAGATAATTCTGAAGATCATTTAAAAAGTACCTCCTGTTATAAACATCTGTCTGCTAGTCTAATCTCGATAACCACTCCTTTCCAGGTGGTAATATAATGATACTATGTTATTGTATGTGACAAACTTGATACTTAATATAATGATACTATGTTATTGTATGTGATGTACTTGATACTTATTATGCCATGCCTTATATGGTAAACACATTTTTTGATGTGTTCCCAGTGAGCTTGCAGAACAGTTTACCAACTGTACTCTGATGTGTTACCTACCAGGATTCTCAGGTCAGTACACAACTACAATGATATTTCACATCACTTTCAATTCATTACATACTTTTAAGGTAGCCACATTTTGTCTTAAAATCAACAAAATAGAAAGAAAAAAACTGTCTTCCCACCTATCATTCCATCCTTCCATCTGTCGATCTTTCTGTCTATGTCTGTGTATGTTTACATAAAAAGGGAACAAAAATCAACAAATGCAAGTGTAGCAGGACTGGACTGGGTCGATCATCGATGACCAGGTAACTCAATTGGTAGATCATCCGGGTAGTGTTCGGAGGTCCCGGATTCGAACCCCGGTCTGGCCGCTACTTTTTCTTCTCTCCTGTTACAAAATTGGCGCCCAGCTAAAATACCCACAGTGGTGGTATAAGGGTCTCGTGTGTCTTCAAGGGCGAAGACTAGAAAAAAAGGAGGGAGGTGTGTAGCAGGACTGGACTGGGTCGATCATCGGTGACCAGGTAACTCAATTGGTAGAGCATCCGGCTAGTGTTCGGAGGTCTCGGGTTCGAATCCTGGTCTGGCCACTACATTTTCTCCTCTCCTGTTACAAAATTGGCGCCCAGCTAAAATACCCACGGTGGAGGTATAAGGTATAACACTTATACTTGTTGGACAATAGCAGGAAGGGATTCGTAATATATTGTTATACATTATTTTATTACCATGATATGATTTTATGTTATTTTGGGTTTTTACTGACTGATGTCATTATCATGGAATATAACAGTTTTAAGTTATGTTTCTATAAATATAAATACTGCTAAAATCTTAAAAGCGGTTTGTAAATCCTTTCCCTTCATTTTGTTACCTGCTATCGCAGGCAGAAAAATTCACGTTAAAACATAAACTATTACCAGGTGAACGATTAGGCCCATAATGGGAATAGCCATGGCGCAACGTCCGTCGTCTATGAGCATAATTGATTTATTGATGGGGCTTAACGTCCTTGTTCCGGTTATAACGTAGCCTAGGACACGTGAGCATAATACAAGTTCTCTTATGGATATATAGACAGCTGCAAATGCAATGCACACTTCACTTAAATAAGTTTTATATATTATTAATCAGATTTATTTATTTGTCTAGAGTTTTATAAATTTTTCTGGACAGATCTAAAACATTTTCTGCTAAGATCCATTAATCAATCATTAAGAGATCAGGAAATGTCAATTAGTCAGAGACGGGGATTAATTAAATGTATTCCGAAACAAGGGAAATCAAAATTGTATTTAAAAAATTGGAGACCTATTACTTTATTAAATGTCGATTATAAAATTGCATCGTCGTGTATTGCCAATAAAATTAAACAAACTCTAGTTGATATTATAAGTCCGAGTCAGGCGGGATTTGTCAAAGGTCGTTACATAGGGGAATGTACAAGGATAATTAATGATATTATTGAAAAGACGGAAGTTAATAATCAATCGGGTATTTTGCTAATGTTAGATTTTGAAAAGGCATTTGACTCCCTTGAGTGGCCATTCATAGAAAGAACTTTACGTTTTTTTGGTTTTAACGACTTCATTGTAAACTGTTTTAAAACTTTATACTCACATATATCTGCCTGTGTTGAAAACAATGGTCACCTCTCCACTTTTTTTCAAGTTACACGCGGAGTGCGACAAGGGGATCCTTTGTCTCCATATTTGTTTATTATTTGTATTGAATTATTGAGTGCAGCAATCAAATATGACCCTGATGTCAAGGGCATAATTTTAAACAATTCTGAATATCTTATAAGTCAGTACGCAGATGACTCAACATTAATACTTGATGATGATGCAAGGTCCTTAGCAAAATCTTTATTTTTGATCGACATCTATGGAGAATGTTCTGGTCTAAAAACCAATTTCGATAAGTCTCAAGCTGTATGGATTGGGGTAAAACGGGGCTGCGGAGAGGAGATTGAAACGGAGTAAAATTTAACCTGGAATCAGCAAGGGAAATTTAAGTTGTTAGGGATAAGATACGATTTATCTAAAGATGATATTTATGAAGATAATTTTGTCGAAAAATTAAAATCAGTGGAGTCACTTCTCTCAGACTGGTCTTTTAGGAATCTTTCCATCATTGGAAAAGTGACTGTTATCAAAACATTAGTCTTCCCTATTATTGTGCAAATACTAACTGTTATCCCTAGTCCACATATTAAGATCCTAAAAAACTTTCAAAGATTATTTTTTCATTTAATATGGAATAGTAAAGTTGATAAATTGAAAAGGAACCTTTTAATTGGTGATTATAAAGATGGAGGTTTGAAAGTTCCGGATATTTTTTCTTACTGTAAATCTTTAAAACTTATATGGATAAAGAAATGTTTGGATTCTAGTAATCATGCAGATTGGAAAAGGTTATTAATTGATGATATAGAACATGTTGGAGGAAATAAAATATGGAGTTTAACAAAACATGGACTAGAGGAAGTTGTTAAGAAGTATAGTTTTGGGAAATTTTGGAAGGAAATTATGTCTATTTGGGGAAATCTATACGAACTCCTCCCGACAGCCCCGGAATATGTTCTCTCTCAGCCTCTATGGTTTAATAAAGAAATAAAAGTTAATAGACGAACCATCTTCTTCAAAAATCTTTGTAATGAAGGCATATTTTTTGTTAAAGACTTAGTAGATGAGCATGGTAACATTATGTCTCTAGATAGTCTTATTCAGAAATACCGAGTAGATATGAACTTTATGACCTACAATAGCCTTATTAGTGCAATACCGAGAGGCTGGAAGAGAATGATCACCAATTATGGAAAAAATATTGAAAATGTTTTGCATGATAATTTGAGGCAACTGAAAAATATTGAAAAGCCAAATAAGTTTTTCTATCAGAAATTACTGTCTACTGTATTAATATTTCCACAACAATCCCATGAAAGGTGGCACACTATTCTGAATATCTCTCTTAGCCAAGATAACTGGGAAAATATCCATGCACTTCCATTTTGTGAGACAAAGGATTCAAAATTACAAAGTTTACAATACAGAATCACCCATAGAATTTTTTTTACAAACGCTATGCTATTAAAACGAAAGTTATTAGAACATCAGGAATGTAGTTTTTGTAGTGGTGCACCAGAAACAATATACCACCTTTTTTGGGATTGTACACATAGTCAATCACTCTGGACATGTTTTATAAATGCAGTTTTTATTAAATATAATGTTGTTTTAGAAAGAAAACCTGCTACTTTCCTATTTGGCATAAATGATGATGTTCAAGTGATAGGTTTAAATATATGCATATTGCTCATTAAGAAATATATATCGTTGATGCGACAATATAAAAACATTCCAAACTGGGAAACATGTAAGACATTTATTCGAAATTACAGAAATCTTGATCTCTATTCGACCTATATGTTGACCCAAAACGCAGCGAACAAGATCCGGCAAAAATGGGAAAGTATCAAACTTATTTTAGAATGAACTTTGATATTTTGTCTATAATGTGTGTTTTCATCAACAACCTTTGTCAAAATTGTACCTTAACTATGTGATTGATGCAATTAAAATATCAATTAAAAAAAAAAAATTTATTTTTCTAATTTCATTCAGTGTGATGTTGTTTCTTACATAAAATGTTATTTGTTATGTATGATTTAAGGGTTTATTAAAACCAAAATGTGTAATAAAAGGAAATTTGTATATATTTTTATATAGATGTTAGGGGAGATCACTCCTACCAAATTTCATCAGGGGTATATTACTTTTAAAACCTGTGTTTTAACACTTGTTTTTATGTACAGTAGTTACATAGATTCACTTAGTTTTTGACAGACGAATTGACCAAAATATCTCTTGTTTTAAAAGTAGCACAGCAGAATCATGTATATGACATAAAATTCTTTTCTCAATCAAATTTTACTATAAATTGTACTTTTACAAGATGGTTTTTTTATAAATTAATATATTAAATTTTCAAGATGGAAATGATAAAATTATTTGATTTATTTTGAAACAATCAGCAATAAAAATAATCTAATCATCTAGGTGTAGGCCAATAAAATTCACAATAAATTGTCAATGAAGTCACTATCAAGAACATGAGCTCTGGATGTGTTATAATATTCTTCCAATATCAGCAGATTTTTTTATTGCCACAGACCAATGATTGTCTTACCCTTTCAGGGCACAGTTTGTTGAGCACAGTGAAAGTTCCTGGCTTTGAAGTATTTGAGTTAGAGCAGGAATTTAATAAATGGTAAGTATATTTTGTTAATCAGACAACATTTCAGTAAAGGGGAATAACTCTTACAACACACCATCAGACGGATATTCTTTATAAATCTAGTATTAAATTGTTGATTGACAACGAATGACTTTAAGTCCTGATTTAACTGAATAGTGAATACCCCCTGATTTAGCTAGCAGTGCAGCTACTTCTTGACTGATAAAGGTTTTCACATACATGCTAACAACAGGTACTCTTCTTATGCATATTAAAATATTAATTCAACTTTAAATTTCATAGGAAAGAAAAGACTGTGGAGGTTTATCAGAATCAAGTATCTGTTGTAATGAGGATGAAACATGAAATCCTACAACTCAAGACATTGGTGAGTATACACTTTAATAATTGGAAGTATATTATAATGTTTATCTTTTCATCAATAGAAATGTTTTTAATGTTTATTGATGTAGTCAATGTAATTAATATAACTTCCTAGCTGAATATTCTAAAATAAACAGAACACAGTTTAAGATTTTTCAAATTTACCTATCTGAATCAAAAGCTGTTTCTCTGAAATATTATATATCATTATATTTTTTACCTCACCTGGCCAGAGGCCAAGAGAGTCCTGATATTGGGCTTGTAGTTTGCTAGAATAAAAGGCTACAAAATTATTTAAATAGATAAACCTAGTGTACTCTGATATTTGAATAAAATGGCAGTCAGCTTAGTATCAATTTGTATAAATGACCGAGATCAACTTTAAAGTTACATTAGAAACAGATGAGTGATATATTCGGGATCTTGTTACATCAAATATGTGATCTTAAAGTTCTCATCTTTTCAATGTGAAATTTGTATTTGTCTGTTAAAGATATACACATGTATATTAAACTACTTGAGAAATATGTGAAGATTTATTGAACTTTTTTCCTGTTATTTTGCTTTTAAATCCTGTTAAAATGATTACATGATGTACTTGAACTTTAATTGACATTGTTTTTGACTTCCAGACACACAAACAGAACACTTTGATAGAAACACTGCTGAAGGACAATGAGAAGTTAAGGAAGGAGAAGCATGCTGTTGGTAAGTATATAGTTTTGGATCAAGCACTTTCTATGTGTACAGCTCCCTCCCTCCGTATAGTTGGTATACTATTACAGCTCCCTCCATCCATATAGTTGGTATACATGAACAGCTCCCTCCCTCCCTCCCTCCCTCCCTCCCTCCCTCCGTATAGTTGGTATACATCATCAGTTCCCTCCCTCCGTATAGTTGGTATACTAGTACAGCTCCCTCCCTCCGTATAGTTGGTATACATGAACAGCTCCCTCCCTCCATATTGTTGGTATACTAGTACAGCTCCCTCCCTCTGTATAGTTGGTATACATCAACAGCTCCCTCCCTCCATATAGTTGGTATACATCAACAGCTCCCTCCCTCTGTATAGTTGGTATACATGAACAGCTCCCTCCCTCTGTATAGTTGGTATACTAGTACAGCTCCCTCCCTCCGTATAGTTGGTATACTAGTACAGCTCCCTCCCTCCATATAGTTGGTATACATGAACAGCTCCCTCCCTCTGTATAGTTGGTATACTAGTACATCTCCCTCCCTCTGTATAGTTGGTATACATGAACAGCTCCCTCCCTCTGTATAGTTGGTATACATGAACAGCTCCCTCCCTCTGTATAGTTGGTATACATGAACAGCTCCCTCCCTCCGTATAGTTGGTATACTAGTACAGCTCCCTCCCTCCATATAGTTGATATACATGAACAGCTCCCTCCCTCCGTATAGTTGGTATACTAGTACAGCTCCCTCCCTCCATATAGTTGGTATACTAGTACAGCTCCCTCCCTCCGTATAGTTGGTATACATGAACAGCTCCCTCCCTCCATATAGTTGGTATACATGAACAGCTCCCTCCCTCCATATAGTTGATATACATGAACAGCTCCCTCCCTCCGTATAGTTGGTATACTAGAACAGCTCCCTCCCTCCATATAGTTGGTATACTAGTACAGCTCCCTCCCTCCGTATAGTTGGTATACATGAACAGCTCCCTCCCTCCATATAGTTGGTATACATGAACAGCTCCCTCCCTCCATATAGTTGGTATACATGAACAGCTCCCTCCCTCCATATAGTTGGTATACTAGTACAGCTCCCTCCCTCCATATAGTTGGTATACTAGTACAGCTCCCTCCCTCCATATAGTTGGTATACTAGTACAGCTCCCTCCCTCCCTCCCTCCGTATAGTTGGTATACATGATCAGCTCCCTCCCTCCGTATAGTTGGTATACATGAACAGCTCCCTCCCTCCGTATAGTTGGTATACATGAACAGCTCCCTCCCTCTGTATAGTTGGTATACATGAACAGCTCCCTCCCTCCCTCCCTCCCTCCATATAGTTGGTATACTAGTACAGCTTCCTCCCTCCGTATAGTTGGTATACATGAACAGCTCCCTCCCTCCCTCCCTCCCTCCATATAGTTGGTATACTAGTACAGCTTCCTCCCTCCGTATAGTTGGTATACATGAACAGCTCCCTCCCTCTGTATAGTTGGTATACATGAACAGCTCCCTCCCTCTGTATAGTTGGTATACTAGTACAGCTCCCTCCCTCCATATAGTTGGTATACATGAACAGCTCCCTCCCTCCGTATAGTTGGTATACTAGTACAGCTCCCTCCCTCTGTATAGTTGGTATACATGAACAGCTCCCTCCCTCCGTATAGTTGGTATACTAGTACAGCTCCCTCCCTCTGTATAGTTGGTATACTAGTACAGCTCCCTCCCTCTGTATAGTTGGTATACATGAACAGCTCCCTCCCTCCGTATAGTTGGTATACTAGTACAGCTCCCTCCCTCTGTATAGTTGGTATACTAGTACAGCTCCCTCCCTCTGTATAGTTGGTATACATGAACAGCTCCATCCCTCCGTATAGTTGGTATACATGAACAGCTCCATCCCTCCGTATAGTTGGTATACTAGTACAGCTCCCTCCCTCTGTATAGTTGGTATACATGGACAGCTCCCTCCCTCTGTATAGTTGGTATACATGAACAGCTCCCTCCCTCTGTATAGTTGGTATACTAGTACAGCTCCCTCCCTCTGTATAGTTGGTATACTAGTACAGCTCCCTCCCTCTGTATAGTTGGTATACATGAACAGCTCCCTCCCTCTGTATAGTTGGTATACTAGTACAGCTCCCTCCCTCCGTATAGTTGGTATATATGAACAGCTCCCTCCCTCCGTATAGTTGGTATACATGAACAGCTCCCTCCCTCTGTATAGTTGGTATACTAGTACAGCTCCCTCCCTCCGTATAGTTGGTATACTAGTACAGCTCCCTCCCTCCGTATAGTTGGTATACATGAACAGCTCCCTCCCTCCGTATAGTTGGTATACTAGTACATCTCCCTCCCTCCGTATAGTTGGTATACATGAACAGCTCCCTCCCTCCATATAGTTGGTATACATGAACAGCTCCCTCCCTCCGTATAGTTGGTATACATGAACAGCTCCCTCCCTCCATATAGTTGGTATACATGGACAGCTCCCTCCCTCCGTATAGTTGGTAGACATGAACAGTTCCCTTCCTCTGTATAGTTGGTATACATGAACAGCTCCCTCCCTCCGTATAGTTGGTATACATGAACAGCTCCCTCCCTCCGTATAGTTGGTATACATGAACAGCTCCCTCCCTCTGTATAGTTGGTATACTAGTTTCACACAATGAAAAGCCCCCCTCTCCAGCTTAATATTACAATGGCAAGCCTCTCACTCCAGCTTTATCACACAATGATAAGCCTCTCACTTAAGCTTTATAATATGGTGGTACAGCCATCTACCCCTAGCTCCATGGTACAATGGTACAACTGTCACTCTACATCTCCATGGTACAGTGGTACAACCCTCTCTCTACAGCTCCATGGTATAGTGGTACAACCCTCTCTCTACATCTCTATGGTACAGTGGTACAACCCTCTCTCTACATCTCCATGGTACAGTGGTACAACCCTCTCTCTACATCTCCATGGTACAGTGGTACAACCCTCTCTCTCTACAGCTCCATGGTACAGTGGTACAACCCTCTCTCTACATCTCCATGGTACAGTGGTACAACCCTCTCTCTACATCTCCATGGTACAGTGGTACAACTGTCACTCTACATCTCCATGGTACAGTGGTACAACCCTCTCTCTACATCTCCATGGTATAGTGGTACAACCCTCTTTCTACAGCTCCATGGTACAGTGGTACAACCCTCTCTCTCTCTCTACATCTCTATGGTACAGTGGTACAACCCTCTCTCTACAGCTCCATGGTACAGTGGTACAACCCTCTCTCTCTCTCTACATCTCCATGGTACAGTGGTACAACCCTCTCTCTACATCTCCATGGTACAGTGGTACAACCCTCTCTCTACATCTCTATGGTACAGTGGTACAACCCTCTCTCTACATCTCCATGGTATAGTGGTACAACTGTCACTCTACATCTCCATGGTACAGTGGTACAACCCTCTCTCTACAGCTCCATGGTACAGTGGTACAACCCTCTCTCTACATCTCCATGGTATAGTGGTACAACTGTCACTCTACATCTCCATGGTACAGTGGTACAACCCTCTCTCTACAGCTCCATGGTACAGTGGTACAACCCTCTCTCTACAGCTCCATGGTACAGTGGTACAACCCTCTCTCTACAGCTCCATGGTACAGTGGTACAACCCTCTCTCTACATCTCCATGGTACAGTGGTACAACCCTCTCTCTACATCTCTATGGTACAGTGGTACAACCCTCTCTCTACATATCCATGGTACAGTGGTACAACTGTCACTCTACATCTCCATGGTACAGTGGTACAACCCTCTCTCTACATCTCCATGGTACAGTGGTACAACCCTCTCTCTACATCTCCATGGTACAGTAGTACAACCCTCTCTCTACATCTCCATGGTACAGTGGTACAACTGTCACTCTACATCTCCATGGTACAGTGGTACAACCCTCTCTCTACATCTCCATGGTACAGTGGTACAACCCTCTCCTCATCTCCATGGTACAGTAGTACAACCCTCTCTCTACATCTCCATGGTACAGTAGTACAACCCTCTCTCTACATCTCCATGGTACAGTGGTACAACCCTCTCTCTACATCTCCATGGTACAGTGGTACAACCCTCTCTCTACAACTCCATGGTACAGTGGTACAACCCTCTCTCTACATCTTCATGGTGCAGTGGTACAACCCTCTCTCTACATCTCCATGGTACAGTGGTACAACCCTCTCTCTACATCTCCATGGTACAGTGGTACAACTGTCACTCTACATCTCCATGGTATAGTGGTACAACCCTCTCTCTACATCTCCATGGTACAGTGGTACAACTGTCACTCTACATCTCCATGGTATAGTGGTACAACCCTCTCTCTACATCTCCATGGTACAGTGGTACAACTGTCACTCTACATCTCCATGGTACAGTGGTACAACCCTCTCTCTACAGCTCCATGGTACAGTGGTACAACCCTCTCTCTACATCTCCATGGTACAGTGGTACAACCCTCTCTCTACATCTCCATGGTATAGTGGTACAACTGTCACTCTACATCTCCATGGTACAGTGGTACAACCCTCTCTCTACAGCTCCATGGTACAGTGGTACAACCCTCTCTATATATCTCCATGGTACAGTGGTACAACCCTCTCTTCATCACCATGGTACAGTGGTACAACCCTCTCTCTCCATCTCCATGGTACAGTGGTACAACCCTCTCTCTACATCTCTATGGTACAGTGGTACAACCCTCTCTCTACATCTCCATGGTATAGTGGTACAACTGTCACTCTACATCTCCATGGTACAGTGGTACAACCCTCTCTCTACAGCTCCATGGTACAGTGGTACAACCCTCTCTCTACAACTCTATGGTACAGTGGTACAACCCTCTCTCTACATCTCCATGGTACAGTGGTACAACTGTCACTCTACATCTCCATGGTATAGTGGTACAACTGTCACTCTACATCTCCATGGTATAGTGGTACAACCCTCTCTCTACATCTCCATGGTACAGTGGTACAACCCTCTCTCTACATCTCCATGGTACAGTGGTACAACCCTCTCTCTACATCTCCATGGTACAGTGGTACAACCCTCTCTCTATTACTCCATGGTACAGTGGTACAACCCTCTCTCTACATCTCCATGGTACAGTAGTACAGCCTCTCTCTACAACTCCATGGTACAGTGGTACAACCCTCTCTCTACATCTTCATGGTGCAGTGGTACAACCCTCTCTCTACATCTCCATGGTACAGTGGTACAACCCTCTCTTCATTTCCATGGTAAAGTGGTACAACCCTCTCTCTACATCTCCATGGTACAGTGGTACAACCCTCTCTCTACATCTTCATGGTACAGTGGTACAACCCTCTCTCTACATCTCCATGGTACAGTGGTACAACCCTCTCTCTACATCTCCATGGTACAGTGGTACAACCCTCTCTCTACATCTCCATGGTACAGTGGTACAACCCTCTCTCTACATCTCCATGGTACAGTGGTACAACCCTCTCTCTACATCTCCATGGTACAGTGGTACAACCCTCTCTCTACATCTCCATGGTACAGTAGTACAGCCTCTCTCTACAACTCCATGGTACAGTGGTACAACCCTCTCTCTACATCTCCATGGTACAGTGGTACAACCCTCTCTCTACATCTCCATGGTACAGTGGTACAACCCTCTCTCTA
Source organism: Pecten maximus (assembly GCF_902652985.1). Lineage (NCBI taxonomy): Eukaryota > Metazoa > Mollusca > Bivalvia > Pectinida > Pectinidae > Pecten > Pecten maximus. Next base: position 4,493,645 of record NC_047018.1, on the reverse strand, counting down.
CATCTCCATGGTACAGTGGTACAACCCTCTCTCTACATCTCCATGGTACAGTAGTACAGCCTCTCTCTACAACTCCATGGTACAGTGGTACAACCCTCTCTCTACATCTCCATGGAACAGTGGTACAACCCTCTCTCTATAATTCCATGGTACAGTAGTACAACCCTCTCTCTACATCTCCATGGTACAGTGGTACAACCCTCTCTCTACATCTCCATGGTATAGTGGTACAACCCTCTCTCTACATCTCCATGGTACAGTGGTACAACCCTCTCTCTACATCTCCATGGTATAGTGGTACAACCCTCTCTCTACATCTCCGTGGTACAGTGGTACAACCCTCTCTCTACAACTCCATGGTATAGTGGTACAACCCTCTCTCTACATCTCCATGGTACAGTGGTACAACCCTCTCTCTCTATATATACATCTCCATGGTACAGTGTTACAACCCTTTCTCTACATCTACATGGTACAGTGGTATAACCCTCCCTCTCTCTCTCTCTCTCTCTCTCTCTCTCTCTCTCTACATCCCCATGGTACAGTATTACAACCCTCTCTCTCTCTCTACATCGCCATGGTGTAGTGGTTCATTAATAATCCTCACTCTCTGAACCTTGATCAGTATATTGCTGTTAGATTTTATTTGTATAGTTGTATATGGAAGGAGTGAACAGGACCCTTTTAGATTTTTGAGATCCAATTTTGTATTTCACTGTAACAGCTTTTGAATGATTAAATGAAGCAGTGATATCATTGTATGATACATATCTGTGTGAATGGTTTGAGTGTTAGACTACGTAAACATATTAAGTAAACACTATATGTTGTGAGGTGTATATTCTAGTACGTGTCACTGAGCAAGGTCAGTCCTTCGGTCTTACCTCAGAGCTTTGAAGTCATCATAATATTATCACTTTAAAAGCCCTTTGATGCAAGAAGATTGAAACATTTGATTGTGGGATTTATTTGTACCTTATGTTTGAGAAGAGCTGAATTCAGTTTTCACTCCAATACAACTTATCTGGTATATATCTTTAGCTTGAATGAAATCAAAACATGCAACCTTCTTAATGTACGGATCACAGTCTCAAACATCGAATTAAGGAAAATCTTCTGACTTGACAATAATACAGACTTCTTAGGACTTAATTCATATAATGTAAAGACAGATTAGGTGTATGATGACTGTGATAAAGACAGATAACGTGTATGATGACTATGATAAAGACAGATTAGGTGTATGATGACTATGATAAAGACAGATTAGGTGTATGATGACTATGATAAAGACAGATTAGGTGTATGATGACTGATAAAGACAGATTAGGTGTATGATGACTGATTAAGACAGATTAGGTGTATGATGACTATGATAAAGACAGATTAGGTGTATGATGACTGATAAAGACAGATTAGGTGTATGATGACTATGATAAAGACAGGTTAGGTGTATGATGACTGATAAAGACAGATTAGGTGTATGATGACTATGATAAAGACAGATTAGTTGTATGATGACTATGATAAAGACAGATTAGGTGTATGATGACTATGATAAAGACAGATTATGTGTATGATGACTATGATAAAGACAGATTAGGTGTATGATGACTGATAAAGACAGATTAGTTGTATGATGACTATGATAAAGACAGATGAGGTGTATGATGACTGTGATAAAGACAGATTAGGTGTATGATGACTATGATAAAGACAGATTAGGTGTATGATGACTATGATAAAGACAGATTAGGTGTATGATGACTATGATAAAGACAGATTAGGTGTATGATGACTGTGATAAAGACAGATTATGTGTATGATGACTATGATAAAGACAGATTAGGTGTATGATGACTATGATAAAGACAGATTAGGTGTATGATGACTGATCAAGACAGATTAGGTGTATGATGACTATGATAAAGACAGATTAGGTGTATGATGACTATGATAAAGACAGATTAGGTGTATGATGACTATGATAAAGACAGATTAGGTGTATAATGACTATGATAAAGACAGATTAGGTGTATAATGACTATGATAAAGACAGATTAGATGTATGATGACTATGATAAAGACAGATTAGGTGTATGATGACTGATAAAGACAGATTAGGTGTATGATGACTATGATAAAGACAGATTAGGTGTATGATGACTATGATAAAGACAGATTAGGTGTATGATGACTGATAAAGACAGATTAGGTGTATGATGACTATGATAAAGACAGGTTAGGTGTATGATGACTGATAAAGACAGATTAGGTGTATGATGACTATGATAAAGACAGATTAGTTGTATGATGACTATGATAAAGACAGATTAGGTGTATGATGACTATGATAAAGACAGATTATGTGTATGATGACTATGATAAAGACAGATTAGGTGTATGATGACTGATAAAGACAGATTAGTTGTATGATGACTATGATAAAGACAGATGAGGTGTATGATGACTGTGATAAAGACAGATTAGGTGTATGATGACTATGATAAAGACAGATTAGGTGTATGATGACTATGATAAAGACAGATTAGGTGTATGATGACTATGATAAAGACAGATTAGGTGTATGATGACTGTGATAAAGACAGATTATGTGTATAATGACTATGATAAAGACAGATTAGGTGTATGATGACTATGATAAAGACAGATTAGGTGTATGATGACTGATCAAGACAGATTAGGTGTATGATGACTATGATAAAGACAGATTAGGTGTATGATGACTATGATAAAGACAGATTAGGTGTATGATGACTATGATAAAGACAGATTAGGTGTATAATGACTATGATAAAGACAGATTAGGTGTATAATGACTATGATAAAGACAGATTAGATGTATGATGACTATGATAAAGACAGATTAGGTGTATGATGACTGATAAAGACAGATTAGGTGTATGATGACTATGATAAAGACAGATTAGGTGTATGATGACTATGATAAAGACAGATTAGGTGTATGATAACTATGATAAAGACAGATTAGGTGTATGATGACTATATATGATAAAGATAGATTAGGTGTATGATGACTATGATAAAGACAGATTAGGTGTATGATGACTATGATAAAGACAGATTAGGTGTATGATGACTATGATAAAGACAGATTAGGTGTATGATGACTATGATAAAGACAGATTAGGTGTATGATGACTATGATAAAGACAGATTAGGTGTATGATGACTATATATGATAAAGACAGATTAGGTGTATGATGACTATGATAAAGACAGATTAGGTGTATGATGACTATGATAAAGACAGATTAGGTGTATGATGACTATGATAAAGACAGATTAGGTGTATGATGACTGATAAAGACAGATTAGGTGTATAATGACTATGATAAAGACAGATCAGGTGTATAATGACTATGATAAAGACAGATTAGGTGTATGGTGACGGTGGTAAAGACAGATTAGGTGTATGGTGACTGTCATAAAAACAGATTAGGTGTATGATGACTATGATAAAGACAGATTAGGTGTATGATGACTATGATAAAGACAGATTAGGTGTATGATGACTGTGATAAAGACAGGTTAGGTGTATAATGACTATGATAAAGACAGATTAGGTGTATAATGACTATGATAAAGACAGATTAGGTGTATGATGACTATGATCAAGACAGATTAGGTGTATGATGACTATGATAAAGACAGATTAGGTGTATGATGACTATGATAAAGACAGATTAGGTGTATGATGACTATGATAAAGACAGATTAGGTGTATAATGACTATGATAAAGACAGATTAGGTGTATGATGACTATGATAAAGACAGATTATGTGTATAATGACTATGATAAAGACAGATTAGGTGTATGATGACTATGATAAAGACAGATTAGGTGTATGATGACTATGATAAAGACAGATTAGGTGTATGATGACTATATATGATAAAGACAGATTAGGTGTATGATGACTATGATAAAGACAGATAAGGTGTATGATGACTGTGATAAAGACAGATTAGGTGTATGATGACTATGATAAAGACAGATTAGGTGTAAGATGACTATGATGAAGACAGATTAGGTGTATGATGACTGATAAAGACAGATTAGGTGTATGATGACTATGATAAAGACAGATTAGGTGTATGATGACTATGATAAAGACAGATTAGGTGTATGATGACAATGATAAAGACAGATTAGGTGTATGATGACTATGATAAAGACAGATTAGGTGTATGATGACTATGATAAAGACAGATTAGGTGTATGATGACTATGATAAAGACAGATTAGGTGTATGATGACTATGATAAAGACAGATTAGATGTATGATGACTATATATAAAGACAGATTAGGTGTATGATGACTATGATAAAGACAGATTAGGTGTATGATGACTATATGATAAAGACAGATTAGGTGTATGATGACTGATAAAGACAGATTAGGTGTATGATGACTATGATAAAGACAGATTAGGTCTATAATGACTATGATAAAGACAGATTAGGTGTATGATGACTATGATAAAGACAGATTAGGTGTATGATGACTGATAAAGACAGATTAGGTGTATGATGACTGATAAAGACAGATTAGGTGTATGATGTCTATGGTAAAGACAGATTTGGTTTTTGATGAATGTAGAAAGGATAGGTTTGTTTTGATAGATTAATGTTATACAGTAAATGTTCATTTTATTTTATACACACTATATATTATATAGACCAGGTAAAATACAAGTGAATGTATACAAGTAGTCTAATTTTAACAGTTCCTCATTGTCTGAATTAAGTCAGGTGAGCAGACTGGAATTGCCACTTTACCACACACTACTTTACTTTCAGAAAGCCTGCTCAATTACTTCATTATTGACAAAGTTCTCTCATTATCACAGTAATCTAAAAATAACTGTCACTAAATCACGCACAAATTTATATTACAAATCAGTATGTACGTATAGTCCACCTGTACATGTAGGTTGGTGACAACAGTGGTCTTCTATTTCATTTTGACACGTTTAAACATTTGATATTTTGTTTATGTTTCAACCAGCATTATTGATAAACATGAATGGAATGTTAGAATAAACATGTTAGTTAAATATTGAACACAGTAAACTGTGTAGGTTACAAAGACACAGGTACATGCAGCTGTGAAAAAAAATTCATATCAACCTGTATGGTCAGTAAAGACACAGGATTGATGGTGAAAAAATTAATACACACCTGTATGGTCAGTAAAGACACAGGATTGGTGGTTAAAAAGCTCATACAAACCTTGTATGGTAATGTTTAAGACACAGGATTGGTTGTGGAAAAGTTGGTATAAACCCGTATGGTCAGTTTATAAGACACAGGATCGGTTGTGGAAAAGTTCATACAAACCTTGTGTGGTAAGTTAAGACACAGGATTAGTGGTGAAAAAGTTTGTACAAACCTGTATGGTAATTGGAAAGGAAGCTTGTAGCATTGTTTGCAAGATTAAACGTGTATAGGTAATATAATTGATGGTTGATAAGTAGATAATGAGTGTGAAGTTAGTTGATTATAGAGAGACAATATTACAGTAGTACTTGGTCAAGTCTATATTTGTGTGAGAAGTTGAAAATATCAAAATGATATTGAAAAATAGCTGTTTGGAGGTTTCAAGTAGAATTGATGGATTCCTAAACATGAATATATATTTATTAGCTTATATTCATATGATATGTTAATCATACTTACAAGGTATGAAATGTACACATGAAAAATGGGGCTGAAGAGGTATTTAATTGCAAATTTACCAAACTTTCCTGTGAAATCATGTTTTCATGTTTAATCAGATGGTAAAAGATATTTACTTTGATAGAAATAGTACTGTAAAGTGTGAAAACACATTTATGTATGTCATATACAGGTGTTGTGTGACTTTCTACAAACAGAAGACGGTTCTGTATGTTTGGATGAGGATTTAAACCCGTACATTCGTTCTCTATAAGTAATTTGAAACCCGACACTTTCTTGCTGTGTGTTTCAAGCTGTGCTCCATTTTGGTGACAGAATGAAGGAGTGTAGATAGTTTGAGGTAGATGTGTTAAGATTAATAGTGTAAACAGGTGAATAGAGACGTAGTCGTGAGAACACAGATACATGTAAATCAAGGTAAGTCTATATACTATAATTACCAAAACAAACAAAGCTTTCATTGTTATCAATGGAAAGTTTAAGCTGACATTGACCACACTTAAACTTTAGAAGATTTTGCTGTGTGATCCCTTATGTACAGTAGCTTTAGAGTTAATTATTATATATATCAGAATGGTGTACTTTAGAATATGTCAAGTGTTTGCTTGATTCCTTCTTCCAGTTGCTTTCCTTTTTTTCTGTAATCAAATCAGGATACTTACATGTCTAGTATTGGTTTTATGGTTCTTGAATTCACAATCTCATGATCCTGAATGCTGTAATTCTAACAGTTATCATTTCAGTCTTGTGATAATGCTGTTCATTAAATCGTAAATAGGGCTTTACAACCAAATATAGTTGATAAATTCTCTCTTGATATGAGTCCAGGGACCTGGCAGGGTCCCACTCTAAAAAATCATCTAAATAACAATATTAGAAAAGTGTAAACATGGAGAAGAAATATATGTCAGTATGAACCAGTTTACCATCTCAACAGGAACAGTGTCCAGAGGTCGAACCAAGAAAAAGAGAAAAGGCATATAGACTTAGATCCCACATTTGATGAACATATTTCTGGAAAAAAATGTTAAAAAAGAAAACACTATATTTGCACTTCTTAGGAGAATATTTCAGTTCATGGACATAAAGCCCTTCACATTCCACTTTTTAAATATTTAGTAAGATCGCAGCTTAACTATTGCTAGCTCTGTGTGGGCACCAAAACGACTTGATAGAATAGAGGGTGGCCAAAGGAGGGCGACTAATTATATAAATGTCTACCAGGAATGAAGAACCTAACCTACAGTGAGAGGCTGGAGAAACTAAAGCTACCAACGCTGGCCTTTAGGAATCAGAGGAGAGATATGACTGAACTATACAAAATAACAAGTCAGATTTATAATAAGGAATGTTTTACTGCCGTTTCACTCTGGGAAAATGTGTCTGATTGCCACAGCTGTAGAGGACACACAAAAAGAATATTCCATAACGAGCACCTACCATGTTAAGAAAATGTATTTTTCACTCAGAACAGTAACAATCTGGAATGAACTGCCAGAACATGTAGTGTCAGCAATAGATATGAATTCTTTTATAAAGAAGGCGCCCACATGCAGTCACTGAAAAAATCAAGACGTTCATTTAATTATAAAGCTACTATCAGAGCATTAGGAGAACAATATACATGTAACCGGATAAAGTATCCAATATATTGATGCCAATGGTCACTTTTAAAATTAATATTATAAAGTTTACCCGTATTTTTCTTGAAGGTTACAAAGGTTACATGAATATACATTCACTCTGTCGAATATGTTGTTCAAGATGGCTGTCTTTATAGTCATCTTGAGATTTGAATTCACAATTTTTTATGGAAAACCAAGCAATTATAAGATTGAGTTGACAGTAAACCAGTATCTAGCTTTTTTTCTGAACACATTCTGAATAGATGCCAAGTAGTTTGTTTTTGTTATTGTCAAAATTCATGAATTAAGGTGCTATTCAATCACTCTGAGGCAAGCATTGTATAACAAAATTATGTACATGTAGCAATAATAGTGTAAGACCAACTTTCCATTCATAAAAGTTAAAGTTAAATGTATTGATGGTAACTTAATTTCTTTATTTCTTTGTGATAAAGCAGTTGAGTGGAAGGAAATTAGAATAACAAAGATAAGATTCAGGAAAATAATTTATTTTACCTCAGAATGGTGGATACCTCTGTGCACTTGTTAACAGTACAGATGTTTTACTTACCTTATGATTTAATACAAATCATTTAATACTTCTGGAAAGCTCTGAGATTAGTTGACCAAACAGTTTGATGTCCTCATGTTTAACTCCTTTCATTTAAAAAAAAACATGGCAAAGTATCAAGATTTTACAAATGGCAGTACAACAAGGTTTTACTGACGAATAGTGGCAGTATGACAAGGTTTTACTGACAAATAGTGGCGATATAACAAGGTTTTACTGACAAATGGTGGCAGTATAACAAGGTTTTACTGACAAATGGTGGCAGTATAACAAGATTTTACTGACAAATGGTGGCAGTATGTAACAAGGTTTTACTGACAAATGGTGGCATTATAACAAGATTTTACTGACAAATGGTGGCAGTATAACAAGACTTTACTGACAAGTGTGGCAGTATAACAAGATTTTACTGACAAATGGTGGCAATATAGCAAGATTTTACTGACAAATGGTGGCAATTTAACAAGATTATGCTGACAAATAGTGGCAATATAACAATATTTTACTGACAAATGGTGGCAGTATAACAAGACTTTACTGACAGATGTTGACAGTATAACAAGGTTTTACTGACAAATGGTGACAGCGTAACAAGGTTTTACTGACAAATGGTGACAGTATAACAAGGTTTTACTGACAAATGGTGCCAGTATAACAAGATTTTACTGACAAATGGTGACAGTAAAACAAGGTTTTACTGACAAATAGTGGCAATATAACAAGGTTTTGCTGACAAATAGTGGCAGCATGACAAGGTTTTACTGACAAATGGTGGCAGTTTAACAAGATTTTACTGACAAATGGTGCCAGTATAACAAGATTTTACTGACAAATAGTGGCAGTATAACAAGATTTTACTGACAAATGGTGGCAATATAACAAGGTTTTGCTGACAAATGGTTGCAATATTACAAGATTTTACTGACAAATGGTGGCCGTATAACATGGTTTTACTGACAAATAGTGGCAATATAACATGATTTTACTGACAGATGTTGACAGTATATCAAGGTTTTACTGACAAATAGTGGCAATAGAACAAGGTTTTACTGACAGATGTTGACAGTATAACAAGGTTTTACTGACGGATGTTGACAGTATAACAAGGTTTTACTGACAAATAGTGGCAATATAACAAGGTTTTACTGACAAATCGTGGCAATAGAACAAGGTTTTACTGACAAATAGTGGCAGTATAACAAGGTTTTACTGACGGATGTTGACAGTATAACAAGGTTTTACTGACGGATGTTGACAGTATAACAAGGTTTTACTGACGGATGTTGACAGTATAACAAGGTTTTACTGACAAATAGTGGCAGTATAACAAGGTTTTACTGACAAATGGTGGCAATATAACAATGTTTTACTGACGGATGTTGACAGTATAACAAGGTTTTACTGACAAATAGTGGTAGTATGATAAGGTTTTACTGACGGATGTTGACAGTATAACAAGGTTTTACTGACAAATAGTGGTAGTATGATAAGGTTTTACTGACGGATGTTGACAGTATAACAAGGTTTTACTGACAAATAGTGGTAGTATGATAAGGTTTTACTGACGGATGTTGACAGTATAACAAGGTTTTACTGACGGATGTTGACAGTATAACAAGGTTTTACTGACAAATAGTGGCAGTATAACAAGGTTTTACTGACAAATGGTGGCAATATAACAATGTTTTACTGACGGATGTTGACAGTATAACAAGGTTTTACTGACAAATAGTGGTAGTATGATAAGGTTTTACTGACGGATGTTGACAGTATAACAAGGTTTTACTGACAAATAGTGGTAGTATGATAAGGTTTTACTGACGGATGTTGACAGTATAACAAGGTTTTACTGACAAATAGTGGTAGTATGATAAGGTTTTACTGACGGATGTTGACAGTATAACAAGGTTTTACTGACAAATAGTGGTAGTATGATAAGGTTTTACTGACGGATGTTGACAGTATAACAAGGTTTTACTGACGGATGTTGACAGTATAACAAGGTTTTACTGACAAATGGTGACAGTATAACAAGGTTTTACTGACAAATAGTGGCAATATAACAAGGTTTTACTGACGGATGTTGACAGTATAACAAGGTTTTACTGACAAATAGTGGCAGTATAACAAGGTTTTACTGACGGATGTTGACAGTATAACAAGGTTTTACTGACAAATAGTGGTAGTATGATAAGCTACATGTAGCATCACAAGTCATGGCTGTATGGCTTTACTGGACGATTTGGAGAAGTTCTCCGGCAGTAATTGAAGGGGGGAAATAATTGACTCTCGCAGGTGTGAAATCTGGGTCCTAATTGAGGACTGTTCTCTCACAGGTGTGATATGTTGGTCAAATTTAGGATTGTTCTCTCACAGGAGTGACATCTGGGTCCTAATTTAGGATTGTTCTCTCACAGGAATGATATCTCCTGGGTCCTAATTAAGGACTGTTTTCTCAACTGTCATACCTGACTAAACCTTTGTCTGTAGTGTTATCCAATCAATATTTATAAATAGAATTCTGATAGCAGCTGATGTAGGTATAAACTGGGTAATATTAACTTCAGACAGATGTGTGATGGCAGTCCAGTTATAACCTGCCTATATAATCAACAAGGCTTCCTAATCCAGCTTCATCTTTTTTGCACTGTTTACCACATTTCACTAACGGTATGTACATTATAGATATCAGTAGACTACCACATATCACTAACGGAATGTACATTATTGATATCTGTAGACTACCACATATCACTAACGATATGTACATTATAGATATCTGTAGACTACCACATATCACTAACGATATGTACATTATAGATATCTGTAGATTACCACATATCACTAACAGTATATCTGTAGACTACCACATATCACTAACGATATGTACATTATAGATATCTGTAGACTACCACATATCACTAACGATATGTACATTATAGATATCTGTAGACTACCACATATCACTAACGATATGTACATTATAGATATCTGTAGACTACCACATATCACTAACGATATGTTCATTATAGATATCTGTAGACTACCACATATCACTAACGGTATATCTGTAGACTACCACATATCACTAACGATATGTACATTATAGATATCTGTAGACTACCACATATCACTAACGATATGTACATTATAGATATCTGTTGACTACTACATATCACTAACGGTATGTACATTATAGATATCTGTAGACTACCACATATCACTAACGATATGTACATTATAGATATCTGTAGACTACCACATATCACTAACGATATGTACATTATAGATATCTGTAGACTACCACATATCACTAACGATATGTACATTATAGATATCTGTAGACTACCACATATCACTAACGATATGTACATTATAGATATCTGTAGACTACCACATATCACTAACGATATGTACATTATAGATATCTGTTGACTACTACATATCACTAACGGTATGTACATTATAGATATCTGTAGACTACCACATATCACTAACGGTATGTACATTATAGATATCTGTAGACTACCACATATCACTAACGATATGTACATTATAGATATCTGTAGACTACCACATATCACTAACGATATGTACATTATAGATATCTGTAGACTACCACATATCACTAACGGTATGTACATTATAGATATCTGTAGACTACCACATATCACTAACAGTATATCTGTAGACTACCACATATCACAAACAGTATATCTGTAGACTACCACATATCACTAACGGTATGTACATTATAGATATCTGTAGACTACCACATATCACTAACGATATGTACATTATAGATATCTGTAGATTACCACATATCACTAACGATATGTACATTATAGATATCTGTAGACTACCACATATCACTAACGATATGTACATTATAGATATCTGTAGACTACCACATATCACTAACGATATGTACATTATAGATATCTGTAGATTACCACATATCACTAACGATATGTACATTATAGATATCTGTAGACTACCACATATCACTAACGATATGTACATTATAGATATCTGTAGACTACCACATATCACTAACAGTATATCTGTAGACTACCACATATCACTAACGATATGTACATTATAGATATCTGTAGACTACCACATATCACTAACGATATGTACATTATAGATATCTGTAGATTACCACATATCACTAACTGTAGGTACATTATAGTTTTCACTCAAAACATTTCCATTGAATTATGCTTTTCCTGACTAAGTTTCTTTTTTATCTTTTTCAGAAAAAGAATATCTAGGATACAAATTCTCGACAGCCAAAGCATCTTCACTCTTACATGAGAGAACCATTTCAGGTAAATAATATCATATTCTCTTTCAATTTCTGCAAGCTCTTTTAAACACTTAATTCATATCTGCATTGTGATGAAGCTGTCTGGTGTTCAACATAAACATCAAAATCAGAGAACAATAAGCTAAGTTACAATAAGTTACTACCTCCACAACCACTGTCTTATAGGTGACCTTGTATTGTGATGTCCTTTGTCCTATTACATTGTATATTATTAGTCCCCTGCCATTTGAAAAACAGGGGGACTATAGGTTTACCCTCCGTCCGTCTGTCCATCCGCCCGTCCCTCCGTCCGTCCGTCCGTCCGTCCGTCTGTCATGCAATAGTTGTCCGGACAACTCCTCCTAAAGTACTACTCTGATTTTAACGAAACTTAGTATACATGATTAGTATGACATGTAACTGTGCATCCCACATTTATTTTTTTTTCGAAAAAAAAATTTTCAAAAAAAAAAAATGGAAATGAATAGGTGCACTTCTAGCTCAGGCAGGGGACTTTGTATTGCTGTTGCAATACTATCCATCCTTGTTCATTTACCAATCCAGCATATATGTATCTTATATCATTGTCACTACAACATGTTACATAGGTGTATACCTGCCATAAAGGACAATTTAGCTTTAATTATGACATATAGTGGTATGTATGTAATTCATATACTCTATATCAACAACTTTCTACCATGATTCAAATAAATTTGTCGGAGTCCACCAGAACAGTCACATCTCCAGTCTGTCGGTGACCGAATTTGCATGATTAATTTTGACCTTGACCCATACACAAGGTTACATCTGTGGATAGAGTCAAATTATTAAAACAATCAAATGACTTCTCTTGATTAACCTAATGATACAAGGTCTATATTGGCCCTCTATTATTTCCCTTAAAGACCCCTATTTGATTTGGTGACATCATCCTTATATACCCTGCTGTTGTATATCTGGAAGAGTCCTGTGTTTTTCTATATATAGTTTGATTTGGTGTGAAGGGATAACAGCTGTATTTGTAAATTATCCAACCTACATTAATAACCTTGTTGAAATAATACATGATGGTGTCCTGATTACACCTTGCTGTGGTTGAGTATTGTAATATTATAGGTAAATATGTGTACTTTGTACAGTTCTGTACTATAATCATGTCCAAAATTACAGCTATCTTAACTGAGACAGCCAAGTTCAAACTGTGGTCACAGAAGGTCAGTTTATATACCTAAAATACTGAGATAGCCTTGTACTGACTATTTGTATGTGTTGTTATACTACAACAGGTGTTCCAATCCTACCTGAACATGAATTTGTATATATATATATAATATATATACATGTATGTACAGAGATAATGTCATCATTTCATCATTGTTACCTATATATCATATAGATCACCCTTTAAATCAATACTTTTGCCAGTAAGAACTACAGTACTGCTAATAGGTGTGGTTAGCAGGAGAGGAGCATTGATGCTATATCTGGGCCGAGCTGAGTATGACTGTGATATTATGTCTATATTGAGATTGATGCATATGCATTCTTCCTGATCTTAAGTATACACTTGAATCTGTTATTGGATAAAGCACACCAGACTCTCTAAATCATGGTTTAGTGTAACTTTGAAAAGGTTTTTCAGCTGTAAGTATCTTGTATTTGTCACAATTTCCTGATCTTAAGTTTGTTATATTCATTAACTGTTTGTTTTGTAGCTTTGACACAGTTGGTGTGTAAACATACACAAACTTAAAATGTTTAAAAGGAGTGAGGTATAGATGGTATAGAGGGAGGGGGTATAGAGGGAGGGGGTATAGAGGGAGGGGGGTATAGAGGAAGTGAGGTATAGAGGAACAGGGGTATAGAGGGAGTGGGGTATAGAGGGAAGGGGTATAGAGGGAGGGGGTATAGAGGGAGGGGGTATAGAGGGAGGGGGTATAGAGGGAGGGGGTATAGAGGGAGTGGGGTATAGAGGGAGTGGGGTTTAAAGAGGAGTGGGTATAGAGGGAAGGGGTATAGAGGGAGGGGGTATAGAGGGAAGGGGGTATAGAGGGAATGGGGTATAGAGGGAAGGGGTATAAGGAAGGGGTATAGAGGGAAGGGGTATAGAGGAAGGGGTATAGAGGGAGGGGTTATAGGGGAGGGGGTTATAGAGGGAGGGGTATAGAGGGAGGGGTGGGTTAGGGGGGGGTTAACGGAGGGGTTTAGAGGGGGGGTATAGAGGGTGGTGGTATAGGAGGGGGTTAAGGGTGGTATAGGTGGGGTGGGTCTATAGGGGGGGGGTTATGGGAGGGGGTCTAGACGGGCGGGGGTAAGACGGGGGTTAGGGGAGGGGGTTTTGAGGGATGCGGTATAGGGGGTCTCCGGGTGGGTTTAGAGGTGGGTTGGGTATAGGGAGGGTTCGGTTTAGGAGTGGCTAATGGCGGGGTGGTTCGGGTCGGGGGTTACGGGGGGTTACTCGAGGAGGGGGTCTAAGGGGTGGGTTAGTGGGGGGTTCGGGGGGGGTTAGTCGGGGGGGGAGTGTCGGTTCGGGTTTGGGAGGGGGTATAAGGGGGGGTTAGGGTCTCGAGAGGAGGTTCGGTATGGTGAGGGGGGGTCTCGGCGGGGGTCTAGAGGGGGGGGTTTGAGGGGTGGGTTGGGGCGGGGGTTATCAGGGGGGGGGTCTCCGGCGGTGGTTGGGGGGGTTACGACGGGGGGGGTTCGCGGGGGGTTGGTCGGGGGGGGTTCGGGGGGGGTCTGGCGGGGGGTTGGGGGTTGGGCAGGGGTTCGGGGGGGGGTATGCGGAGGGGTTAGCTGGGGGGTCATAGGGGGGGGTTTACACGGGGGGGTTTACGGGGGGGTCTAGCGGGTGGGGTCTCACGGGGGTGGCTCTCGGGGGTGGGTTCTCCGGGGGTTCGGGGGGGGTTTAGGTTCTGGGGGCGGGTTGCGTTTAAGGGAGGGGGTTATCGCGGGTGGGGTATAGCGGGAGGGGGTTGAGGGCGGGGTTATAAGGGAGGGGTTAGAGGGTGGGGTTTAGAGGGCGGGGGGTATAGGGGCGTGGGTTTAAGGGAGTGGGTTTATAGAGGGGGGTTAGGATGGGAGGGGGATTATAGAGGGAGTGGGTTATAAAGGGAGGGGTATAGAGGGAGGGGGTTATAAAGGGAGGGGGTATAGAGGGTGGGGTATAGAGGGAGGGGATATAGAGGGAGTGGGTTATAAAGGGAGTGGGTATAGAGGAAGGGGGGTATAGAGGGAGTAGGTCATAAATGGAGTGGGGTAAAGGGGAAAAGGGTTATAGAGGAGGGGGTATAAAGGGAGTTCGCGGGATTACACTTCATTGAAAGGGTTTTAAGTTGCTTTACCAAAATTCTGAATTTCATAACCCTGGAGTCTCACATTGGCCCCTGGGGAGGTGGTAAGCTTTACTATAGTTTATATTGGGAAATCACAATTTTGATTGTCATTCATTTGATTTTTATTGGAAATCATCCTAACTTTGTTAAGATTATCAGCATTGGATGACAGCTCGATGAGCCCCGGAGGTTTAAGGGCGGGGCAATGGGGCATAAAAGTAAAATGTAAAAGTTGATGTCATCATGAATGTTTCATTTTATATTAACATATTCATGGAGTTGAACGATATCAGAAGCCTTGGCTAGCAAAGATGATTATAACTCCAGGTTTGTTGCCCTTTTGTTTTAGATGATGGTTCTGAAATAAGCACAGAAGATCTTATTAATGAGCTACAACAACAAGTTGACACCATGGATCTTACCATTAAGAAGAAACGGCTTGAGTCTCTACAGGAAACTAACCCTGAAAAGAACAGCAAGCTCATGACATTTGGTAAGTCCAAAAAATCGTATTGGTATTTTTCCAACAAAAGAACAAAAATGATAGCAGATGGAATGGAGACTAAACAAAACTTTCAATGGCTTTTGTATATAATGAAAACTTATTTGTATGTTTAAATTTTTATTTCAGTAACCATTAATTTGAGGGCAGACTTTGAAAAGCTTTCAATCTAAGATATAATTTAAATTGGACATTGAAATATTCACTGAGTGTCACATTTGTCCCAGATTTTTAGCCCACCATCATCAGATGGTAGGCTATTCAAATCGCCCTGCGTCCGTGGTCCGTCCCTCCGTCCGTAAACAATTCTTGTTATCACTATTTCTCAGAAAGCACTCTAAGGATCTTTCTCAAATTTCATATGTAGGTTTCCCTTGGTACCTAGTTATGCATATTGCATTTTGAGACCAATCGAAAAAACAACATGGCCGACAGGCAGCCACTTTGGATTTTGACAAATAAAATTTGTTATCGGTATTTCTATGAAAGTGATGAAGGGATCTTTCTCAAATTTCATATGTAGGTTCCCCTCAGTGCCTCATTATACATATTGCATTTTGAGACCAATCGGAAAACAATATGGCTGACAGGCAGCCACCTTGGATTTTGACAAATAAAATTTGTTATCACTATTTCTCAGAAAGTGATGAAGGGATCTTTCTCAAATTTCATATGTATATTACCCTCGGTGCCTAGTTATGCATTTTGCTTTTTGAAACCAATCGGTAAACAACATGGCCGACAGGCAATCTTCTTGGATTTTGACAATTGAAGTTTGTTTTCCCTATTTTACAGAAGGTACTGAAGGGATTTTTCTCAAATTTCATATGTAGGTTTCCCTTGGTCCCTGGTATTGCATTTTGGGATCAATCGGAAAACAACATGGCTGACAGACAGCCATTATCGCTAAATCTTAATTTTTTTTATATAGGTTCCCCTTGTTTGAAAAGTACTAGAGGGCTGTTTCTGAATTTACTCAGATTAGTAAGACTTAGAGGAAGGGAAAAGTAGAGAAAAGATCAATCTGACATGGAACCTATGAAGATCATTCAATGGTGGACGCCAAGATCCCTCTGGGATCTCTTGTTAACAATGAATACAATAAAACTCTATCTAATAATGCCTTTTCAAACAACATGAACATTATCAAGATGGTGTATGTACCCCAGTGTTGTTTGGTGATTTACTAATGCAGATCGTACATATTTTTATGTTAATCATGATATGTGCCTAGGGTATGGAAGTCCACTGTCTGTGTTTATGACATACATGTAGATGCTTTGACAATTGTAATTTTGTTCCTGATGAATGTCTTGCTGATTTGTTTCATATTATGCCAATGTATTGCTGGGTGCTTCCATGGAGAAAATTTCCCATGTTTTAAGCGAAAAGCAGTTATAATAATAAGATTGTTGTTCTGATACAGATGATAGCAAGTATGTGGCGTTCCCACCTTCCAACATCCGCAATGCACCGACTGAACCCTATGATCACATGAAAGATGCAGCATTCTTTTACGATGTCACAGAACGGTTCAAAAAGGCCATGAAGCTTGATCCTTCTGTAAAAAGCAATTATGAAGTCACCACTATCTCAAAGGTAAACAATCAATGTTAATTTGAACATCCACGCCTCAATAGAAAACACAGAGACAGCCCAGTAGCACTCCATTTCAACCTCCAGTCACACTTCTAACTGGACCTGATCGGAATATTACTTAAGTTACACCAACTCTTTACCATGACACCACTAGGGAGTGATGTCCTCAGGAAATTGTTGAATCCTACTAGTTACAACAGTTCTTTACCGTGACACCACTACTACTAGGGAGCAATGCCTAAGGGTAACTGGTGTCCTACTAGATATACCAACTCTTTACCATGACACCACTAGGGAGCAATGCCCAAGGGTAATTCTTGTATCCTACTAGTTACACAAACTCTTTACAATGACACCACTAGGGAGAAATGTCCAAGGGTAATTGTTGTATCCTACTAGATATACCAACTCTTTACCGTGACACCACTAGGGAACAATGTCCAAGGGTAATTGTTGTATCCTACTAGATACACCAACTCTTTACCATGACACCACTAGGGAACAATGTCCAAGGGTAATTCTTGTATCCTACTAGTTACACAAACTCTTTAACATGATATCACAAGGAGTAATGTCCAATAGTAACTGTTTTATCCGCAGTCCATCTTATATTCTATACCTATATTTGATTACCTTATAGTATGTATTCATTGTTAAACCTTATACACTGATCTCTATGGTATATTATGACCAGTATCTCTCCCCCAATCTCTATGGTATATTATGACCAGTATCTCTCCCCCGATCTCTATGGTATATTATGACCAGTATCTCTCCCCCGATCTCTATGGTTTATTATGACCAGTATCTCTCCCCCAATCTCTATGGTATATTATGACCAGTATCTCTCCCCCGATCTCTATGGTATATTATGACCAGTATCTCTCCCCCGATCTCTATGGTTTATTATGACCAGTATCTCTCCCCAATCTCTATGGTATATTATGACCAGTATCTCTCCCCCGATCTCTATGGTATATTATGACCAGTATCTCTCCCCCGATCTCTATGGTATATTATGACCCATATCTCCCCCCGATCTCTATGGTATATTATGACCAGTATCTCTCCCCCGATCTCTATGGTTTATTATGACCAGTATCTCTCCCCAATCTCTATGGTATATTATGACCAGTATCTCTCCCCGATCTCTATGGTATATTATGACCAGTATCTCTCCCCGATCTCTGTGGTATACTATGACACATATCTCTCCCCCGATCTCTATGGTATATTATGACCAGTATCTCTCCCCCGATCTCTATGGTATATTATGACACGTATCTCTCCCCCGATCTCTATGGTATATTATGACACGTATCTCTCCCCCGATCTCTATGGTATATTATGACCAGTATCTCTCCCCGATCTCTATGGTATATTATGACCAGTATCTCTCCCCCAATCTCTATGGTATATTATGACCAGTATCTCTCCCCCGATCTCTATGGTATATTATGACCAGTATCTCTCCCCAATCTCTATGGTATATTATGACCAGTATCTCTCCCCAATCTCTATGGTATATTATGACACGTATCTCTCCCCCGATCTCTATGGTATATTATGACCCATATCTCCCCCCGATCTCTATGGTATATTATGACCAGTATCTCTCCCCGATCTCTATGGTATATTATGACCCATATCTCTCCCCGATCTCTATGGTATATTATGACCAGTATCTCTCCCCCGATCTCTATGGTATATTATGACCAGTATCTCTCCCCCAATCTCTGTGGTATATTATGACCAGTATCTCTCCCCCAATCTCTATGGTATATTATGACACGTGTCTCTCCCCCAATCTCTATGGTATATTATGACCAGTATCTCTCCCCCGATCTCTATGGTATATTATGACCAGTATCTCTCCCCCGATCTCTGTGGTATATTATGACACGTATCTCTCCCCCGATCTCTATGGTATATTATGACCCATATCTCCCCCCGATCTCTATGGTATATTATGACCCATATCTCCCCCCGATCTCTATGGTATATTATGACCAGTATCTCTCCCCCGATCTCTATGGTATATTATGACCAGTATCTCTCCCCCGATCTCTATTGTATATTATGACCAGTATCTCTCCCCAATCTCTATGGTATATTATGACCAGTATCTCTCCCCAATCTCTATGGTATATTATGACCAGTATCTCTCCCCCAATCTCTATGGTATATTATGACCAGTATCGTTCCCCCGATCTCTATGGTATATTATGACCAGTATCTCTCCCCCGATCTCTATGGTATATTATGACCAGTATCTCTCCCCCGATCTCTATGGTATATTATGACCCATATCTCCCCCCGATCTCTATGGTATATTATGACCCATATCTCCCCCCGATCTCTATGGTATATTATGACCAGTATCTCTCCCCCGATCTCTATGGTATATTATGACCAGTATCTCTCCCCCGATCTCTATGGTATATTATGACCAGTATCTCTCCCCCGATCTCTATGGTATATTATGACCAGTATCTCTCCCCAATCTCTATGGTATATTATGACCAGTATCTCTCCCCCGATCTCTATGGTATATTATGACCAGTATCTCCCCCCGATCTCTATGGTATATTATGACCAGTATCTCTCCCCTGATCTCTATGGTATATTATGACCAGTATCTCTCCCCAATCTCTATGGTATATTATGACCAGTATCTCTCCCCCAATCTCTGTGGTATATTATGACCAGTATCTCTCCCCCGATCTCTATGGTATATTATGACCAGTATCTCTCCCCCAATCTCTATGGTATATTATGACCAGTATCTCTCCCCCGATCTCTATGGTATATTATACCCATATCTCCCTTGTATGTCTCGTCCAGGCCACCCTGACTGAACAGTACATGGAGGACTACAAGAACAAGCTGAGTACCTTGACAGACCCGTCCATTGTGGTTGACCTGTACTACTGTGGCACTTTAGAACATCCAGAGAGGATACCAGACATTCTCACACATGGTTTTACTGAATCAGGTAAGTATAGTGGGGAGATGTTTTTTATAGAGTACATCAAGATGAGTGTATGTTGGTCTAACCTAACAGTGGTAGGGTGAAGAGATAAAGTTGAGAACAAAGGCTGTAACTATTTGTTTTGTAGGTAAAATAAAATCAGGCTGATTGCTGGGTGTATTTTTGTTATACAATAGAGATTACACTGATGTTCACCATTGTTGCATCAGGAAATATTACTATTGTAGGGAGGGGAAACTTGTTAAAACCTGGATCCAAATTCCTGTGATATTAACTGAAACAAAGTATTGAGTGTAGCTGATGAGTTTGTACATTTGCCTAGGTCTCTCCTGATTGAACTAGTCTTTGTCAAGATGTTACTCGCATGTGATCCCAGCCATTGTGTGATTGGTTCTTTATGTCAAGGTCATTTATCTCTAGTTGTAGTCAGGGAAAATGAGCGGCCATATACACTTGTATTACTATATGAAACTTTACCCAGCGACAATATCAACATACATATATATGTACATGTAAAAGCCAACCGATTACTACATTAAACTTTACGCAGTGACAATATCAACATACATATATATGTACATGTAAAAGCCAACCGATTACTACATTAAACTTTACGCAGTGACAATATCAACATACATGTAAAAGTCATTTGAATTGAAAGGTGATGAGGAAATACTATGAATTTCTGATGTTTTGTTCATTAGAGAACAGAGTTATATCTACCGAGTGGTATCTATCTGAAATTGGTATTAATAAATTTGCTGTAAAATTTACAGATATCCAACATGGAGAATATGGAAGGGGACTTTATTTTTCAAAATATCCCTCGAAAGCAGCTCATTTCTCTGGGGTGAGTACATATTTGTTTCTTCTCAAAGATAGCACTGGCTGAGAGTATAGATATTAATGTTGATCTAGGACAACAAACATTCATGTAGGACCACAATGTACTCAGTTTTCCCACACATAGGGACTGTAATGGCTCAGTTGGTTAGAGCACCACCCTCGTAACCTCCGGCAAAATCAGCGGTGCAAGGCTTGATGCTCCCTAAATCCCTTGTCAGGTTGTGTTCCTGGGAAGCTGAGAAAAAGGATGGCATATGATTGGCCTCAGTTCAGTGGGGTAGTCTACTACTACTACCTGGACACCCTGCCTCAAAATGACCCTGGCTATTCACAGCGCGAAAAGCACAGTCAGCTATCAAACAATAATACTACACTATATTACTGTATTGTTAAGTCTTTCAATAATATTGATGTTATTCCCGTTAGTAAATGAGGCATTGTCTATATTGAATGAGGAATTGTCCGTATTGAATGAGGCATTGTCTATATTGAATGAGGAATTGTCTATATTGAATGAGGCATTGTCTATATTGAATGAGGAATTGTCTATATTGAATGAGGCATTGTCTGTATTGAATGAGGCATTGTCAATATTGAATGAGGAATTGTCTATATTGAATGAGGCATTGTCTATATTGAATGAGGCATTGTCTATATTGAATGAGGCATTATCTATATTGAATGAGGCATTGTCTATATTGAATGAGGCGATGTCTATATTGAATGAGCACTGTCTATTATAAATAGGTGAGGAAGATCCTACTGGTGGAGGTTGGACTGGGGCACATCGAGACTGTCACCAAGCAGGACAGGACGAGAAAGTCACCAAGTCGTGGTCATGACTCCATAATTGTAAGTCACCAAGTCGTGGTCACCACTCAATAATTGTAAGTCACCGAGTCGTGGTGTGGTCATGACTCCATAATTGTAAGTCACCAAGTCATGGTCATGACGCCATAATAATGTAAGTCACCAAGTCATGGTCATGATTCCATAATTGAATGTCACCAAATCGTGGTCACCGCTTCATATTTGTAAGTGTTTCAACACTTTCCTTAGTTACAAACAGTAAAATGTAGTTGAATTCTTTTTAGTGTTGATGTCTTTGATACACTTTATATCAGCTAAAATTAAAACAAATCAATATGTCATCCATTTCTATAGAATCAGGCTAGATTCTCAGAAAGACACTATGACATTAGAATTACCTGTTATTGTTCAATATCATCATCATTGAACAGGAGGGAAGGTACATTCAACAAATGCCAAAATATATGGTCATATAACCACAATTAAATCAATTTAATGGAAACTAGTCAAATGTGTTTGAAAACATGTTTTATAAAGAGTGGAAACTTGTTGGAGGTAGATTATATGTTTACCAGTAGATAAATCTATACATACATAGGAGTTTTGAAGTTCATTTATCAGCTTGACCATACTCTTACTGTTCATAGAAAACTATTTACAATATT
This sequence comes from Pecten maximus, assembly GCF_902652985.1. Classification (NCBI taxonomy): domain Eukaryota; kingdom Metazoa; phylum Mollusca; class Bivalvia; order Pectinida; family Pectinidae; genus Pecten; species Pecten maximus. The sequence goes on along the minus strand of NC_047018.1, from coordinate 4,470,662 downwards.
AAATTCTATATACAAATTAATATTTACCACCTTATTTTTGAAATGACAATACAATGATAACATATGTTTTATTTGAATTTAAAACAACTTTCATTGAAAACTTGGCAGACTCCGGGTCGTCTGAAGCCCGCCCGTGACTGTGGAGTCGAGGAGAGGACGATGACGGAGGAGTATGTGGTGTTTGATGTGAGGCAGGTCATGCCTCTCGGACTTATCACCTACGATCATCATGCTGTCAGTTGATGAGGCAAACGTTGCTGTCGGGAACACGTGTTACATGTAACATTCCACCCCGGTATAGTGGGAACATGTGTTAACATTCCACCCCGGTATAGTGGGAACATGTGTTAACATTCCACCCCGGTATAGTGGGAACATGTGTTAACATTCCACCCCGGTATAGTGGGAACATGTGTTAACATTCCACCCCGGTATAGTGGGAACATGTGTTAACATTCCACCCCGGTATAGTGGGAACATGTGTTAACATTCCACCCCGGTATAGTGGGAACATGTGTTAACATTCCACCCCGGTATAGTGGGAACATGTGTTAACATTCCACCCCGGTATAGTGGGAACATGTGTTAACATTCCACCCCGGTATAGTGGGAACATGTGTTAACATTCCACCTCGGTATAGTGTGAACATGTGTTAACATTCCACCCCGGTATAGTGGGAACATGTGTTAACATTCCACCCCGGTATAGTGGGAACACGTGTTAACATTCCACCACGGTATAGTGGGAACATGTGTTAACATTCCACCCCGGTATAGTGGGAACATGTGTTAACATTCCACCCCGGTATAGTGGGAACATGTGTTAACATTCCACCCCGGTATAGTGGGAACATGTGTTAACATTCCACCCCGGTATAGTACTTTACTGTCGGGAACATGTGTTAACACACCACCCTGGTATAGTGGGAACATGTGTTAACATTCCACCCCGGTATAGTGGGAACATGTGTTAACATTCCACCCCGGTATAGTGGGAACATGTGTTAACATTCCACCCCGGTATAGTGGGAACACGTGTTAACATTCCACCACGGTATAGTGGGAACATGTGTTAACATTCCACCCCGGTATAGTGGGAACATGTGTTAACATTCCACCCCGGTATAGTGAGAACATGTGTTAACATTCCACCCCGGTATAGTGGGAACATGTGTTAACATTCCACCCCGGTATAGTGGGAACATGTGTTAACATTCCACCCCGGTATAGTGGGAACACGTGTTAACATTCCACCCCGGTATAGTGGGAACATGTGTTAACATTCCACCCCGGTATAGTGGGAACATGTGTTAACATTCCACCCCGGTATAGTGGGAACATGTGTTAACATTCCCCCCCGGTATAGTGTGAACATGTGTTAACATTCCACCCCGGTATAGTACTTTACTGTCGAGAACATGTGTTAACATTCCACCCCGGTATAGTGGGAACATGTGTTAACATTCCACCCCGGTATAGTACTTTACTGCATTTAGTATTGATAAATCACATGTCTCAATAAGGATGAGTTTGTGTAAGTCACAAACTTTGGCCGCATTTCATGACTTTATTTTTTTTTAAATTGTGACTTTACCTTTGTTAGGTCATTTTCAATTTAAGTACACCCAATTCGTGTATTCAAAACTTTAATGATTTTCATTAGCATACATGGCCTCAATGAGTTTTCTGACTAAGATGATTAACATCATTTGGTCCACACATATGAACTGTGAACATTTATTTTTGTATGATAATTTACATGCTGTCTGTAGTCGTTGGTTGTGAGAGTAATGCCAAAACCAGATACTAGTGAAATATGTCAATCATGCTGTGCTTAACCCAATTCTCTGATCTGTACACTAGAATATGTTTTGTATTCATTTCATACCAATAAAATATCTTGTATGCAATTTAAGAGGTAAAATTAAGGATGTTTTGGGCATGCAAAGCATTTTAAGTACATGTTGATTTAGAAAATGTAATGAATGTTCTTTATGTTGATTTGTTTATTGATATAACATTTTATAGAATTTTATGTGTAAATTATTATCAATGACTTTTTAGTCTTAAGTGACCTATTCTAATCGCCTTTTGTCGGTCGTCTTGCATCATGTTTCATCCGTCGTTCGTCCAGAAACAGTTTACATTTTTGACTTCTTTTCAGAAACCCTTGAACAAATTGTTAGAGTTATAAAATTTTGTAGAAACCTTCCATGGCCCAAGATAAACCCAAATTGTAAATTATATGCCCCCTCCCCCTCCTCCACCCCCCAGTGGACTGAGGGGAAGGAAATACTTTTCATAGATGGAAAGGTCTTAAGGTGCTTTACCAAAATTGCGAATTTCATTACCCTGGGGTGATGTCTGCCCCTGGGAAGGGGCTTAAAGTAACTACATTTGTATAGTTTGAATTTGAAAATCACATTTTTGACCATTATTTATCAGCATATTATCAGCATGGGATGACAGTTTGATGGTATGCAATTGTTGGCCCTGACAGACCCTGGAGCTGATGGATGGGGCAAAAAAGGGTCAAATTAACTGAAATTTCAAAAATGTTCTTCTCAAGATACGAGACAGAATCAATTTTGATTCAGATATGGTGAAATAAAACACTCTTCATAGATGATAGGGTCTTCATGTTCTTTACCAAAATTGTGAATTTCATGACCCTTGGGTCACACCTTTGCCCCTGGGGAGGGGGTAGACTTTACTATAGTTTATATAGGGAATCATATTTTACTATCATTAGTTGGATTTCTTTTGGAATTAATTCTTACTTGGTTAGAGTTAGCGGTTTCGGAAAGCAGTTTGATGGTATGTAAATGTTGGTGGGACTGACTCCAATGGGCTATTATGGGTGAGGTCAGAAAGGTCAAATTGACAGAAGTATTTCCATTTATTTCATTGAAATATATTTATATAACTCAGGTGACCGTTAAGGCCCATAGGCCTCTTGTTTCATTTGAATTCCCAATGTTGAAGCCTTTGATAGACAAACCAAATAATGGAATCCTTAGTATATCATTAAATCGATGTCGGAGTTTCTCAATATCAACATGTAGATGAGTGTAGTTCATCTAGGTCACAGCAAATTATTGAGAAACACATCTAATTATAGTTAAATATTGTATCTTTAATGCTAAAATCTAATCAATATGAACATGGCATATACCAAAACAACAGTCATATGAATTCCTATTCTAGTCAGCTGTAATAGTGAATGCTGAAAGACACAATTTACACAAGTTTAGTTGAAACAATAATAGATTTCCTCTTTTTATTATTTATTCACAATTAGTTCTGAAAAGTAAAGTGTCCGATGTTCAAAATTTCCTTGTCAAATACTAAATGAATTTACATTGACAATTTTCTTTGTTTTATTTAATAGTAAGTGTTAAATGACACCTGTAACAGAAGTTCAAATTTAGTGAAAAATACATTGAAGTCTTATGTCTTTGTATTTTACACAATTGTCAAATCAAGAATCTCAGCTAATATGAATAATTTTAATCAATAAAATTACCTAATTTTACAAGAGCAGAAAAACATTGTAACAGTTGTTTGATGCAAATATTTTGATATTTTTTTCTTTTGCACATGTCCACAGTTAGATATGAGTAAATATAAGTATATCTTAAGGATACATTGTCTTGAATAATAACTGAATATTATAACTGGAAATTTTGAAAATATGAAAGTCCTTAGAGTGTCAATACAGTGCTTGACCTTCTAAGTTTGTTCGGTATGTAATTCACAATATTTATCAATAACTATAGTGTTAATTCTATATCAATTTCACATTTTTGTAGACTAAAACATTTCATTTAATAAAATATTTTTACCACAAATTAATATATGACTTGGCTACCAGTATTGGTATTTTGTAATTTGATCAGTAGGTGATATCACATTTGTCCACTATTATAGTTATGGAGATATTTGCCTTGGCTACCAGTATTGGTATTGTGTAATATGTCAGTAGGTGATATGGAGATATTTGCCTTGGCTACCAGTATTGGTATTGTGTAATATGTCAGTAGGTGATATCACATTTGTCCACTATTATAGGTATGGAGGTATTTGCTCACTGTTACTGTAATAATGTATATAACTATATTATGAACTTGGGGAACAATGATCTTTGAATAACTGAAGTAAATAGTGTCTTTTGTATCCAAAGTATGTATACAGAAATAATATATTTATTTACAGAAATATTTATCTGTATAATATACAAAAATATGAGCATCATAATTTTATAGTGTTTGAAATCTGTAATCTCTTCAGGATGAATGAATGATGCCCACATAAAAACCCTTATCACTTTAACAGTGATGTTTCCTACTTATAGCATCATTGATGCCTTGTACTGGTGTGATGTTGCCTAGTTATGGCATCACTGATGCCGTGTACTGGTGTGATGTTGCCTAGTTATGGCATCATTGATGCCTTGTACTGGTGTGATGTTTCCTAGATATGACATCATTGATGTCTTGTACTGGTGTGATGTTGCCTAGTTATGGCATCACTGATGTCTTGTACAGGTGTGATGTTGCCTAGATATGACATCACTGATGCCTTCTACTGGAGTGATGTTTCCTAGTTATAGCATCACTGATGCCGTGTACTGTTGTGAGGTTTCCTAGTTATAGCATCATTGATGCCGTGTACTGGTGTGATGTTGCCTAGTTATGACATCACTTATGTCTTGTACTGGTGTGATGTTTCCTAGTTGTGGCATCACTGATGCCTTGTACTGGTGTGATGTTTCCTAGTAATGACATCACTGATGCCAAGTACTGGTGTGATGTTGCCTAGTTATGACTTCATTGATGTCTTGTACTGGTGTGATGTTGCCTAGTTATGGCATCACTGATGTCTTGTACTGGTGTGATGTTGCCTAGTTATGACATCACTGATGCCTTGTACTGGTGTGATGTTGCCTAGTTATGGCATCACTGATGCCATGTACTGGTGTGATGTTGCCTAGTTATGACATCACTGATGCCTTGTACTGGTGTGATGTTGCCTAGTTATGACATCACTGATGCCTTGTACTGTTGTGATGTTTCCTAGTAATGAGATCACTGATGCCGTGTACTGTTGTGATGTTTCCTAGTTATGGCATCACTGATGCCTTGTCCTGGTGTGATGTTGCCTAGTTATGACATCATTGATGCCTTGAACTGGTGTGATGTTTCCTAGTTATGACATCACTGATGCCTTGTACTGGTGTGATGTTTCCTAGTTATGACATCACTGATGCCTTGTACTGGTGTGATGTTTCCTAGTTATGGCATCATTGATGCCGTTTACTGTTGTGATGTTTCCTAGTTGTGGCATCACTGATGCCGTGTACTGGTGTGATGTTGCCTAGTTATGGCATCTGATGTCTTGTACTGGTGTGATGTTTCCTAGTTATGACATCACTGATGCCTTGTACTGGTGTGATGTTTCCTAGTTGTGGCATCACTGATGCCGTGTACTGTTGTGATGTTGCCTAGTTATGACATCACTGATGCCTTGTACTGGTGTGATGTTTCCTAGTTATGGCATCACTGATGCCGTGTACTGTTGTGATGTTGCCTAGTTATGACATCACTGATGCCGTGTACTGGTGTGATGTTGCCTAGTTATGGCATCTCTGATGTCTTGTACTGGTGTGATGTTGCCTAGTTATGACATCACTGATGCCTTGTACTGGTGTGATGTTTCCTAGTTATGACATCACTGATGCCATGTACTGGTGTGATGTTGCCTAGTTATGACATCACTGATGCCTTGTACTGGTGTGATGTTTCCTAGTTATGGCATCACTGATGCCTTGTACTGGTGTGATGTTTCCTAGTAATGACATCATTGATGCCGTGTACTGGTGTGATGTTGCCTTGTTATGGCATCATTGATGTCTTGTACTGATGTGATGTCATCATTTCAGTTGTTGATGTGTATGTGTAATGATGTGACAGTAAAAATCACCTATTCTTTTTTAAGAGTTTAAAGAGGTGAAAATCACTGGATATTGATTTTAAACTCATGTTTTTTTATCCATCAACACAATAACAATATGTGTCATGTAAACAATCAGACAAACAAATGTCATCACCTTATGTTACTTCATCCACGCATTGAAATTATCATGGACATGCCTAATTATAGTTGATAAAATAAACATTTATGTTTATTACTTGATAAGGTTAATGTTGTGACGGATGATAATGAGGTCTGACATATTCCTTATGCTCTGTGTGACCTCTAATGTGTGTTGTTTGTTGTCTCTGTGACCTCTAATGTGTGTTGTTTGTTGTCTGTGTGACCTCTGTGTGTTGTTCGTTCTCTGTGTGACCTCTAATGTGTGTTGTTAGTGTGATCTCTAATGTGTGTTGTTCGTTCTCTGTGTGACCTCTAATGTGTGTTGTTCGTTCTCTGTGTGACCTCTAATGTGTGTTGTTTGTTGTCTGTGTGACCTCTAATGTGTGTTGTTTGTTGTCTGTGTGACCTCTGTGTTGTTTGTTGTCTGTGTGACTTCTGTGTGTTGTTCGTTCTCTGTGTGACCTCTAATGTGTGTTGTTTGTTGTCTCTGTGACCTCTGTGTGTTGTTTGTTGTCTCTGTGACCTCTAATGTGTGTTGTTTGTTGTCTGGGTGACCTCTAATGTGTGTTGTTTGTTCTCTGTGTGACCTCTAATGTGTGTTGTTCGTTCTCTGTGTGACCTCTAATGTGTGTTGTTTGTTGTCTCTGTGACCTCTAATGTGTGTTGTTTGTTGTCTGTGTGACCTCTAATGTGTGTTGTTTGTTGTCTGTGTGACCTCTAATGTGTGTTGTTTGTTCTCTGTGTGACCTCTGTGTGTTGTTTGTTGTCTGTGTGACCTCTGTGTGTTGTTTGTTGTCTGTGTGACCTCTAATGTGTGTTGTTCGTTCTCTGTGTGACCTCTAATGTGTGTTGTTTGTTGTCTGTGTGACCTCTAATGTGTGTTGTTTGTTGTCTCTGTGACCTCTGTGTGTTGTTTGTTGTCTGTGTGACTTCTGTGTGTTGTTCGTTCTCTGTGTGACCTCTAATGTGTGTTGTTTGTTGTCTGTGTGACCTCTGTGTGTTGTTTGTTGTCTCTGTGACCTCTAATGTGTGTTGTTTGTTGTCTGTGTGACCTCTAATGTGTGTTGTTTGTTGTCTGTGTGACCTAGAATGTGTGTTGTTTGTTGTCTGTGTGACCTCAAATGTGTTTTGTTTGTTGTCTCTGTGACCTCTAATGTGTGTTGTTTGTTGTCTCTGTGACCTCTAATGTGTTTTGTTTGTTGTCTCTGTGACCTCTAATGTGTGTTGTTTGTTGTCTCTGTGACCTCTGTGTGTTGTTTGTTGTCTCTGTGACCTCTAATGTGTTTTGTTTGTTGTCTCTGTGACCTCAAATGTGTGTTGTTTGTTGTCTCTGTGACCTCTAAATTCTTATTTGTTATCTGATGATCTGTATTGTGTGACCCATATAATCGTAGATGAAGCTGTGTATATCGCTAGAGTGATAGCTTTACTTTTGGTACATCAGGACAACCCTTTCTGTCAATAAACATGCATCATATTTACGGACGAAGTTTGCGAGGATATAGGTTTTATATATAATATATTTATATAGATAAACTTATAAATATGTGTGAGAAAAACATGCAGATTTGATAGGAATTATTCGTAAATATTAAACTCACTGTAACATATGTCGCCGCCGTTAATAAAGTGTGACGTCACACTGCGTTTTAATGCACAATTTAAACGTATCAAGTATTCAGGAGTACAAACCTATATCCTATATGGAAGCTTAAGACTCAGCTGTAGCTACATGGTCTGCCTCGTATATTGTAATAACATGAAATACTAGATTATGGTCAATTGAATCACGAATTTATTATATTCTTACGAGTGATAAATTAGAAATTATTAATTTGATAAAATTTTGTATAATTACTGTTTATATCATCACTTTGCCTAGTGATAATGTAAATCTAGTGATGATATAACATTTAATTTTGCCGAATCAGAATGGCCCATTTTATTTACCGCATTGTAACCCGCCGTTTTTTTGCTGTGATTCTGAAAGGAAGTGTAGGTAGAAAAATTGGTAACTTACTACATCTTTGCAGCATACAATAATGTTTTTGATCAAGTATTCATTTTAACACTAGTTTTATAAGCATAAATTCCAGATAACTGCAGAAAACACTCAAATTACGTTGATCATACGATTCAAAATGGCGCTGGCTTCTTATCAAGCGTAGAACACACCGTCAAGGATTACGCAAAAGTGGTTTCATAATTTTTCGACACATAGACCTTTGTAATATTTCTTCGTTTTTAAAATGAAACAAAAAAAGAATATTTAGTTAAAATGTTTAAATATATTCACTCGTATTACAGAATATAGTGGTCCGAATTACCATTTAATATAACTTCATTCACTTGTACGTTGGAAGGCATATGATGGTTGTGGAATTCCCCATTTGTCGTTCAAAATATAATTATCATTATCTATAATAAAACTATTACTGTCACTTATACATGTTCACGTTACACAAAAGTCGTGTAGATCTCTATGGCTGTAGCAAGAGGTTATTGTCCTCTAGATTTGTCTCAAGAGAATTTCGCCGTATAATGTGCAAATCATTTTTTTCAAAAATATGAAAATAAAAAATGAAAAAAGTATATTGTAATATTATTCTATTTAATATTTCGTTTTTTAATTTCTTCTTAATAGCGTCGTTTTCAAGTTTTCAGTGACCGATACCATACGTAAATCGCCAATATACATTACATGTACTGATTGTGCCTCAAGAAACCCTGATCCTTTCAATATGTTATGAATACCGTACATATCTTAGTTTGAACAAAATCCCTAACCTACAATGTTACATGTTTACTAAGCATCACATTGCATGTGTGTTTCCACAACATTGTGTTGTGTTTAATATTTAAGAGTGATTTTGTAATTTAATTAGGGATGAAAATGTGTTATTAAAATGATGTTGAAAGTGAATCAAGAATTTGGTTGTGTCAATAACTTGTACTGGATTAGGTGTTTGAACTTAATGATGGATTATTTGTCCATCCACCGGAAAATTTTCGTTTTGCGTTGTGTCCGGCCGTTCTCTCGTCCGTCAGCACTTTATCTTGTCCAGACTCTATCCCCTACACTATTTGTCACTAGAACTTCATACTTTGGTCATAAGTTTACCATGGAGATAAGGTGTGTCAGGTAGCAAATGTAGGTCACTTTGGCATACATTTTGACCTTTGACCTACATGTATATCAAAGAAAAAGTTTGTCCTGGCTCTATCTCCTATGACCTACATCAAAGTAAAAAATTGTTTGGGTCTGATCTGTTCTCTTCCTGTCACTGGAAGTAATATTTCTGAATTTATTCACATTAATGCCACCAACTGAATGTGGTTAGACTTTGTATCGTGGGTAAATATATTAATTCATTACGTTAAGGAAGTCATTTAACATTTAACTGTATATACAACTGAACACTACAGTTCCTAACAGAAACGTATCAATTTAAATTGTAGTATCACTTGTTCAACTTTGACAGATGATATTATCAGAGCGTTGGATTTGCGAAGGGCAAAAAAATGTCTGAACCACGATATTTGGCGGTGAACAGAGTCGTTCCTTTCTTCAAGTAGTATTATTTTGTATTAATGACAGGTGGATTTTTGTGTACGTTCAGCATGGGTAGATATAAACATCGCCTGCACTGGTATTGAAGTTGGCGGCGTCGAGACACTTTTGTCTGTAGTACGAGCCATGTACCTATTCATATCCTTAAACATATCAAATGTTGTATTGCTGGAAAGAGGGCATAACCTTTTTCCAGTTGTATCAAAACTAATTAGATCATTCTATTAAATGACATCACAAACAATCTTGCAAAATAACCTTAAATGTCAAATTTTCGCATCATTTAACCTGCTTCTGGGCTCGGGAGCATTGTCATAATGAGGACAATTCCCAGGATACAGACACTCTAATGGTGTCTGATTAAAGAGGAGAGATACATTTATAGAAGAAGGGGGCAAGAAAGAAGGAAGGAAGGAAAATGATAAATAAAACATAGTTGTTTAAAAAGGAAGTCCCAAGCGCACATCCAGCTGCAACCCCTGCGCGGTGACCTTTAGCGGTGACCTTTAGGCCAAAGCTTCCGGTAGAGAAAAAAAATGGAATCCTCAATTTACATGTATTTTCAATTATAAAAACAATATAAAATCAAAGTACTGCAAGTACTGTAGCACTAAAATTCTTGTGCAATTTTATCAGTTGACAATATTTTACATGTTCTTTTCTGTTGGAATTGTATCACAAACAGGATTTCCTTTCTTTTTGAGCAAGTCGATATGCAGTTCTTCAATTGGTTCATTACCGTAATTTGACAGGTAACACGTTTGGACCCGACCAAACTCACATGTCCATTGTATTCATTTTAGTTAGCCGAAAGCCGTTTGAAAGTGTTAACACAGGTGTTGCATTGAATATGGTTGATGTTAACTTATTCAAATGAACGAACAAGTCAAATGTAACTAAACTATATGTGAAATTTGAAATTTAGCGATAATGGCTGTCTGTCGGCCATGTTGTTTTCATATTGTCCCAAAATGCAATACGAGGGACCAAGAGGAACCTACATATGAAATTTGAGAAAGATCCCTTCTGTACCTTCTGTAAGATAGCGATAACAAACTTCAGTTGTCAAAATCAAAGATGGCTGTCTGTTGGCTATGTTGTTATCTGACTGGTCCCAAAATAAAATATGCATAACTAAGGACCAAGGGCAACCGATATATCAAATTTGAGAAAGATCCCTTCAGTTCTGTCTGAGAAATAGCGATAACAAACTTCAGTTGTCAAAATCCAAGATGGCTGTCTGTCGGCCATGTTGTTTTCTGACTGGTCCCAATTAAGGATCGAATCTTGATTTGGTCGATTTCATGAGGGTCATGAATTGAGTTGCTCTTGAGACAAATTCAACATGAACTTCGCAGTTCATGTTGAATTTGTCTCAAGAGCAGCTCAATTCATGACCCCATGAAATCGACCAAATCAAGATTCAATCCTTATATTTCAATTGGTTTTTTTTTAATAAAAAGGTCGGTCTAGATATTAATGTCTCGAAGCTTGTGTAAGTCCAAATGCGGAAAAGCCCGAGGAGTTCCGGATTGTGCATGTCTAGTCGGTCGAGTAAAATAGTCCGCAATATTAGGATTAAAAACAGCATTATTTTGTCAAAATAGAAGTATTTAGCGTATCTGGTCTTCTTAAAATACAAGAGCACATTATAAATTTGATAATTTTAATAATTATTCTATGTTTATAACAACAATGTAGAAAAAGTGAAATCGTTCCGCGGAAGGATTTTAACCATATATCATACGCACCGATCAGTGTTAATCTGGTCAAATTCATGAGCAAATGAAACAGATTAAGTTTGGTAGTTTCATTGAGTCCAACTTCAGTAGAAATTGAAATATAATGAAATATGCATAACTAGGGACCAAGGGCAACCTACAATGTACGAATCATTCGTGATTCACAGCCCGATTTCCGTCTGAGTTGAATATTAGTTCAATAGTTTTATATGTTGTTGAAATAATTATTAAGACATAAATTGAAATATTAAAGACACTTGAATAAACTATATATTATTCAATAATCAACACAAAGGTTGCTGTATTGAAATCATTTAAATTTTAAGAATATCTTTTTTTGATATACATATGTTACACCATAACTTTTTTACACTTTTTATAATTCCAACATCCTCATTATGCAAATTCCACATGAACTTGTATAAAACAAAATAAGAATAAAAGATAATGATTTAATATATTATCCATGGTTATACATATTACATAATATGCAAGAAATAGTGAATGCATGGCGCAGTAGAATGGTGATTTGCAGTTTAATATGTTTTTTTTAATATTGATTTTACAAAGGCAATGCAATTACCAGTTTGTATTATTACTTTACCTTGATAAATAAGATTATGAACTGTATATGATTAACTACTTAGATTCAATTTCTGTATGAAAAATTTAATTTTTGTTGCTATTATAGCGTGTGTTATATAGATTTACTGGGCAATACGACTTTCAACATATTTCAACTATACAAATTACTCCATCCTACTCTTTAAGTCACCTAATACATTCACAGTTATGGAAGTAATTTCTACCATATATGAAGATTAATTTCTCAGACCAATAAGTTGACATATCTGTGTATCTCTAACCGGCCAGTGTATTGAAAGATTTCCTGAGGCTATACCTGAACTGTTCAGGTAAGCAAAAGGTGTCACATCTGTATCAGCAGGGGTGAGGAGAGGAGGGGAGGGGGTGTTAACCTATATACCTCCATTTTTCACCTGCGAGATATACCCAGAATTTCCTAAGACTGTCTTTATAATAACTTTAACTAGATGTAAAGCATCTTTGACTGTAGGTTTAAAGATACAGTACAATTTATCGTTTTGTATCGGATTAGAAAACTCTACTGAGCTAGATCTAGTTACACTTCTTTTGCATTAAAACATATGTACTTTGAGCAATTAATATAATAATTAGAATAAGACCATCAAATGTTAGATGGCTATAAAAAAAAATCAAAATTTACACGGCGCAGATATGTTAAAAGTTGTTACATTCAAATTTAAATATATAAAGTCAATTTCGGATCAATATTAAAACGATTTCCGGTGAAGAGAGACGACAGAGTTTTTAAAAGAACTTATTTAATATATCTGTGTTTCTTTTATACTCAGAACATTTTAAACATACAGTTATTACAGTCACCATATGTAAATAAGTATTTTTTTTTATAAAAATTCATGTTTATAAGTTTCGTTTGAAAAAAAGAGAGATTTTGCCGATTTTTGTGAGAGAATGGCTGCAGTTCTATCCCAACATTCTTAAATCAATTGAAATATACTGTTTCTTAGCAAATATTTCTAGGTTGCTAATAACACAATTTCACTTCAGGTAAAGTTGTTAATTGGAGAATTCACCTGTGACCCAATTTGGCGACAGTCGGAGTGTTTCACGGTTGGCTGACTCTTGTAATTATATCCTTGGGGTCAATTAGTGTCAACACGAAATCGACCTTCAAGGCGAATGGAAAGAAACATATGCCGGGGAAAGATTTCTTTTAAATGACGAGAATATGCTCAATGGACAAAGATTACTCATTTTTGCTACAGATACAGCATATCAGTGAATCCTCCATCATTTTTGGAGATGGTACATTCTACTCATGCCCTGGACTATTCTACCAGTTATATACTTTACACGGCCAGGTACAACAAACAGTGTTTCCATTTATATACGGTCTATTACCGAACAAGACTCAGCAAACATATAATACTTTCTTTAGTGCCATTAGCCAGCTTTTGACCGACAGAAATATTCAGTTGACAGCTCATTCCGTTTTATTTGACTTTGAAGTTGCAGCAAAGAATGCCTTTAGGGCTGTGTTTCCAGCAGTTTCTGTCAAGTCATGTTTTTTTCACTATACACAGTGTGTTTGGAGGAAAACACAGTCTTGTGGTCTTGCTACCAGATATAGAAATGATGATGATGTAAAGACACTTGTCCGTAGAGCAGCAGTGCTTCCTTTGGTACCAGTGGGTCGGGTTGAGGACGTTTGGTTCAACGCACTTGAGGATAGTGAGGACCATACTCCAGAGGTAAATGGCACTCAATTTTTAACCTAATTTGAATGTTCGAACCAGAGGCAATTTCATGGCTGTGGGCTTTAGTTATAGAGAAAAAGATGAAAATGTAAATTCTGTGTTAGGCATGACACCAGAAAACAGACAAAATGGTTGTTGATATGTTTACTAATGAAATGATTTGTATTTTTACAGATGACCAGATTTAAAGATTATATAACAGAAACATGGGTCGAAAGCCATGACAAGGAGACATGGAATCATTTTGAAAATGCTGGACCAAGGACTACAAACCACGTCGAAGGATGGCATAGTAAAGTGAACCGTCTCTGTAGTAGTGCCCATCCAAACATCTATAGCATTATTAAACTAATCAAATCCATTCAGGCAACTAATGAGTCTAAGATCATCCAGCTGGAAGCAGGAGCAAGACCAAGGAGGAAAAAGGCCAAGTATCAGCGCATTGATGCTAGATTGCGCATCCGGAAGGACAGGTTCAGGAATGGTGAACTTGACGTTTACGCATATGCTGACGCAGCATCTCACTTAATTCATCTGAATGAGTAAACCCCAACTACATATTCGAATGGAAAATGTGAACTATATAATCTAACCTGTAATATAAACATTTTGCTATCTTATTTATAAATGCTATATATGTATTATATTGAGTTACCTTGTGATATGAATTAAATAATTATGTTTTACATACATTTTGTTTATGAATTCATCATTTTGATAGATAAATATTTAAGATACAATGTAACTGTCGTAGTTTATATAGTATATTTTAAATGATATATATGTTAGTCTGCATTTTGTATTGATATTTTAAATATATGTATGTGTACATGTAAGTCTTAATAACTGTGCTATGAACCACATATTTTTATCTGTATTTTGTATCTTAATCATTAATAAATTATCTGTGACTTGTTAGTAAAATAAAACATGATAAAATGTGGCAACTTCATTTTCATCTTAGTTTACCTGTGTCTACCTGAGCTGTCAAGTGTTTTGATAGTTATCACCGCTGTTGTTTTAGTAAAATACACCTATTCCACTCTGGCCAACATTTTTCTCTACCTATTTCTCACCCAAAATCTCATATGTTGGCTAGACTGGAAGACACCATATATAGCTGGTGTCATCCTGTTTCTCCCAAAGCTGAAAAATATATATCCTAAAGATATCATGTTACCATTATATGTAAAACTTTTCAATATTTTCAACAGGAGTCGTCCCTAGTTGTTGAGTCGAAGGTAATATTATCCCCATCTTCAAAAATAAAGGCTCCGAATCTGATCCTAAAAACTACCGCCCCATCACCATTCTGAGCTGTGTGGGCAAGCTATTTACAGCTATACTTACCTGTAGATTAACCAACTATTCCGAGGAGTTCCGGGTAATCAATGAAAGTCAATCTGGTTTCCGAAGAGGTTACTCCACAACTGACACTATCTTCACTATATATACATACCATACTTGAATTAATGAAAACTCTAAAGAAAAATATTATATTGCGCCTTCATTGATTTCGAGAAGGCCTTTGATACCGTTTGGAGAGAGGCTTTATGGCACAAACTTCTATCAAATAATATTAACGGAAATATGCATAAAATTATTGTAAATATGTATAGTCAAGAATAGTAAATAACGGAGAAAGTTCAAACTTCTTCAGGTGTAAAAACGGTGTAAGGCAAGGTGAAAATATGTCATCTTTCCTTTTCTCTATTTTTCTTAATGATTTACAATATTTTTTATCAACAATGAATGTTAATTGTCTTACTACAGTATCTAAATTACTAGAAGACAAGCTCGGTGTGTATTTAAAGTTATTCTGTCTTTTATACGCTGATGACACTGTATTGTTAGCAGAAAGTCGCGATGATCTCCAAAATATGTTAAATAACTTCGGTATATATTGTAACAAGTGAAACTTGAAGGTAAATATAGGAAAATCAAAAGTAATGATTTTTGGACGACAGAAGGTACCAGCAGACTTTAGATTCATTTTCGATGGTAAAGCCTTAGACATAGTTACTGAATTCAATTACCTTGGTATACCATTTTTTAAATCGGGGAATTTCTTAAGAGCTAAAAAGAACCAAGCACTTAAAGGAACTAGAGCCATGTATGAAGTGTTAAAAAAAGGGAGATTACATAATCTATCAATACAGTGTCAACTGGATTTATTTGACAAAATTGTGTCACCAGTTCTGCTATACGGTTGTGAAGTGTGGGGTTTTTCGAATAACACTATAATTGAAAGAGTTCATTTAAAGTTTTGTAAGATGTAACTTCACCTTAAATCATCAACTCCTGATTTTATGGTTTATGGAGAGCTCGGCAGACATCCACTAGATATCGAAATTGAAACCAGAATGATAAGTTTTTGGACACGATTAATAGCAGCTAAAGAAGGTAAAATAAGTAACTTATTATATAAGGCATCAGCCATAGTAAATGAAGAAAATGGTGGTTCAATTGCCTGGACCGAATGCATTAAAACATACTGAATAACTGTGGACTCTCCAACATATGGTTGAATCAAAATTATGTAAATCCAAAATGGCTTCCTTTAAAAATAAAGCTAACATTGACAGACCAATTTGAGCAAAGTTGGGCGGAAACATGTAGAAACTCTCCAAAATCCATAAATTATAGAGTTTTTAAATCTGAAGTTACTTTTGAAAATTATTTTAATATTCTTTCCAGAAAAGATGCTATATTATTGTGTAAATTCAGAACATTAGTCATTTACCTATTGAAACTGGAAGTTGGCGACATATACCGAGGGAAGAACGTCTCTGCCAGAAATGTAATAAAAGAGATATTGGAGACGAATATCACTATATTTTTGAATGTTCGACCTTAAATATTGAAAGGAGAAGCTTTTTACCTCAAAAATTAATCATCCGACATAGTGTAATTTCATTGCAAGATAGCATGATGTCCAAAAGACTCTCTTCCTTAAAAAAGTTATGTAACTTTATCAAAAAAATCTATTTCGTATGTTCCCCTGAGTAGATATTTTAATTCAAATACAAGTTTACATCTTTATGATACTTTCATCCCTCTGTATATCCACGCATGTTCACCAAATTCCATATTATTGTAAATTTACATGTATTGCATTTTGTAGTATATCTCTGTATACCTGTGGCTCATTCCCCGAACACCAACTCTGGTGAAGACAAAGGGAGGTGTTATTGTAGGAAGTTCTTTGAAGTTTAGTTATAGCCTGTTTCAATATGGAATACCAACTCAGGTAAAAAAAAAAAAGGGTCAACTCAGGTAAATAAATCAGATATATAGTTTTCTAATACAAAGCACTATCATATAGATGATTTTACTAGTAATAAAAATGAAATAAAAAAAATCAAATTTCCAAAGCACTATGCCTAACTTATATATTTTATTATCAATAGAACCAATATCAGATTACAATATATATATAAAAACAAATAAAAATCAGAAGCTATTTCCTAAATTCAAAGCACTAAATATATATGTATATATTACTATTTATAATGACAATATTATATTAAAATATATATAAATATGTAAACATGTAAACTAGAGAAAAAAAAAAAAGTAGTATATCTCGAGCACAATCTGGTTTTAGAAAAGGATACTCAACCACTGAAAATATTTTCATACTACATGTTCTTATCTCTATCTATTTCTCTAAAAATAAAAAAAACTATACTGTTCATTTATTGATTTTAAAAAGCGTTTGATACGGTGTGGCGTATCGGATTATGGAGAAAAATGCAGACCTCTTCCCTCACGGGTGAAATTTTCAAAGTTATCAATAATTTATATAATAACACTAAATCATGTGTTCGAAACGGAATTGAGACATCTGATTTGTTCATGTGTAACGTCGGTTTAAAACAAGACGAAAATTTGTCACCATTTTTTTTCTATATACCTTAACGATTTAGAAGATTATCTTCAACAAAATAATGGTTCTTGTTTGCAAGAAATTGATAGTTTATGTGAACATACTCTTGGTGTATATGTTAGATTATTTATTTTATATACAGATGTTACCGTATTGATGTCCGAATCTCCTGAAGGGCTACAAAGTGCAAGAAAATGAAGTAGCAGACTTTAAGTGGCTTAGCTATATAAAACAAATACTTAATGATACTGGTTTTAACAACATTTGGATATACCAAACCCCTTGCACTGTTTTTAAAACACTGCTTAAAAGACGTTTATGTGACCAATTCATTCAAAACTGGTTTTCTACTATCCAATCATCGTCTCGTGGACAATTTTACTCTATCTTTAAAAAACAGTTTAACATTGAGTCTTATCTAATTAAGCTTAATTCCCAAGAGCGCATTATTATCAGCAAATTTAGAATGTCAAATTTAAAGTTACCTGTTGAAACTGGTAGATGAATTGGTATACCATGTAATGATCGTAATTGCTTGTTATGTCATAACGGTATTGGTGATGAATACCACTATTTATTTCAATGCAATGATATTTTAGTGACAGAGTTTAGACACAGATACATTCCAAATTATTACTATATAAATCCAAGTTTAACTAAAATGGAAGGTATGTTTGAAATATGTAACAAGTCATTATTATCTAGAGTGAGTCATTTCCTGAAAATTGTAGAAAAACTTTGTATTTCAAGTAGATAATAGATAAGTATATTATTTCATATGTTGTATTGTAGTTATTATATGTATAGTGAGATAACATTGTTTATAACATCGTTAGTATATACACTCTTGTATTTTCATGTTATTACCCTGTAAGCTTTGTACATTGTTTTGTCATATTGACCTCTTATTACACACTTTGTGAATAGTGAATAAAATCTTTAAATCTTGAATCAGGTGAGTTGATTTACCTGTGTTCTGATTTACCTGTGTTCTTACACTGAGAACATTTCTGTAACAGACTATAACTCCCTATCAACACACCTTAATCCCTATGTAAACACCCCACCCTAACCAGAGTTGGTGTTCGGGGAAGACCCCAGTTGATTTTGATAATGTTTCTAAAAGTATTAGTGCTTTATTCACTACCGCTGCTAACATGTCATTTGGACGTAAACCTGTACACAAAGTCAGAAGAAATGATAATAATAAACCATGGTTTACGGCTAATTGTAGAAAACTTCGTAAAGAATTTCATACTGCCAAACAAAATTATAGCAGAATAAAAAATTTTGCGAATAAAAACGAACTAAAAAGGAGAAGTCGTATTTATAGAAAAGCAGTAAATAAAGAATATAAAAAGTATACATTTAATATGGAGAATAAATTAAGAGACTCTGTAAAAAACAATCCAAAGTTTTTATGGGATATGCTAAATAAGGTCTCAGGCCAATCAAAAACGTGTCAAAGTAAAATACCGATAAATGAACTTTACGATTATTTCAAAAAATTGAACTCGGCCAATTATGAAGATGATAATATTGATATTACTTTCTTAGATGATGAGGATGATTTCACTGAAGACCTTAATTCAGAAATTACTGCAGCGGAAATAATAAACGCTATAGAAAATCTTAAAAATAATAAAGCTAGTGGAATTGACGAAATACGAAATGAATACATAAAAAGTACTATAGACATATGTTTGCCTCTATATACAGAACTATTTAATATAATTCTTAATACTGGAAGAGTGCCTCAGGAATGGACTGTAGGTATAATTAAACCAATATATAAGAACAAAGGAGACCCTAGGGACCCAGATAATTATCGAGCGATAACACTTGTATCTTGTTTGGGAAAGGTATTTACCTCTATAGTTAATGATAGATTAACCAAATTGGCCGATAAAATCAATCTAGTGTCATCCGCCCAAGCCGGATTCCGAAAGGGATATTCTACCACCGAAAATATTTTCATATTACATTTATTAATTTCTTTATATTTCTCGAAGGGTAAAAAACTATATTGCTCCTTCATTGACTTTAAAAAGGCGTTCGACACTGTGTGGAGAGCGGGGTTATGGAGAAAACTTCAGAATAGTAGAATAACGGGGAAAATATTCAAGGTCATTTATAATCTTTATCAAAATACAAAATCTTGTGTAATTAACGGTAATGACAAGTCTGATTTCTTCATGTGTGATGTCGGGGTAAAACAAGGGGAAAATTTGTCACCGTTTTTGTTTTCCTTGTTTCTTAATGATTTAGAAACTTTTTTTGACCAACATAATGTTCCGTTTTTGAATGATGTATATACACTAAGTGAACAAAACCTGGATTTGTATGTAAAACTGTTTGTTATATTATATGCTGATGATACTGTTCTTATGGCTGAAACACCAGATGGGTTACAGAATGCATTAAACGAATTTCAAAACTATTGTGATGAATGGAAACTTTCGGTTAACACGCAAAAAACAAAAGTAATAATATTTGAAAAAAGAAAAAGTCGAAGAAACGTCAACTTTTTATTCAATAATGAGAGTTTAGATATACAAGACTCCTATACATATCTTGGATTAATGTTAAATTATAATGGTGTTTTCACAAAAGCCAGAAGTAAATTATCGGAACAAGCAAAGAAAGCCATGTACGCATTGTATACAAAAATTAGAAATATTTCATTACCGATAGATCTGCAGTTAAAACTATTTGATGCACTTGTTATGCCAATTTTGTTATATGCATGTGAAATCTGGGGCTACGAAAATACTAAGATTATTGAAAAAATACACTTACAGTTTTGTAAAAGGATTTTAAATGTTCGCACAAGTACGCCAAATTATATGGTATATGGTGAATTGGGTAGGTACCCTTTAGAAATTGAAATAAAAACAAGAATGATTATGTTTTGGCATAAACTCATAACAGGCGAAATGAAATTATCTACTACAATGTATAAATTAATGTACAAGTTACATCAGGATTCAGTATTTAGTTCTAGATGGTTATTATATATACGAGACATATTGAACAATACTGGTTTTAATGATATATGGTTACTTCAACATTCTTGTACAAGTAATAGAGAATATCTTAAAATAATCATTAAACAAAGACTTCAAGATCAATTTGTTCAAAAATGGTTTAATGAAATTGATAGCTCCTCGCGAGGACAAGTATATTCTTTGTATAAATCTCAGTTTAATTTTGAACCATACCTATTGAAATTGAATCATAACGACCGAAGATATTTGTGTAAATTTAGAACTTCTAATATAAAATTTCCTATAGAGACAGGGAGATGGAATAACGTTCCTCGCGAGGAAAGGTTATGTCCTCTCTGTACAAACTGTGTTGGTGATGAGTACCACTATCTATATGTCTGTAAAAATGATTCTGTTGTAGCACTACGAGCAATTTATATACCAAAATATTATTATACTAATCCTAATTGTGACAAAATGAAAGGAATGTTCTCTATATGTAATTCAGGTTTGTTAAGTAAAGTAAGTCGTTTTATCCAAAGAGTAATTAAGCTTTTAAGTATGTAAAGAACATTAGAATAATTCATGATTTGTATGATTTATCTTGATTTGTCTATTGATTACTTTGTCCATCCAATAGTTCTCTTTTTCCCCTTTATGACCTCTTGTTACATATGTATATATGTCATGAGTGAACCAATAAAATCTTGTAAATCTTGTAAAAATCTTGATTTACCTGTGTTCTGATTTACCTGTGTTCTTACACTGAGAACATTTCTGTAACAGACTATAACTCCCTATCAACACACCTTAATCCCTATGTAAACACCCCACCCTAACCAGAGTTGGTGTTCGGGGAAGACCCCATACCTGTATAGGTGTTGAGATAATAAATGAAATGAAATGTTTCTCCCAAAAACTTATGTAAACAATATAGGGAGAGTGTTGTTTTAACAGTTAAGTTAACTGCTACCTGTACAGGTAAATCAACGTTCCTGTTACCTGTACAGGTAAATTAAGGTGTCTATTACTGAATTTATCAGTTGACAAATAAAAAACAATAAAAGATTTATCCATATATTCACAGATAGTTTGAATTTAAAAATAAAACGTGTAATTTAATAAGAAATAAATAGATAAAATAAAAAGCTATATATGTATACATGTATATTTATGATAAATTTATTTTAATTTTAAAATAAACGTGGAATTTAATAAGAAATAAATAAAAAAAAAATTATGTATATAATTTATGATAAATTTATTGAAGTGATTATAATTGACTTCTTTTAGATTTATCCATATATTCATAAATGGTTTGAATTTAAAAATAAAACGCGCAATTTAATAAGATGATAAATTAATTTCAACATTTTTTATATAATTGACTTATTTTTTATATGTATCCCCATATTATAAATTATCAACTTCAGGAGATGTGTCACTAATTAGGCTATGCTCATCTTCTGGAGAGATGTTATCTGTACCAATTAAGCTATTCGTTCAACCTGAGAAGAGTTGCAAACCAAACCAATGTGGGGGGTGTATGGTGGTAGGGCTCTAGTTCAGGTTGGATACCGGTACATGGTGAAGAACAACTACAGAGACACTACCTACTGGAGATGCTGTGATAAAGACTGCCCTGCAACCATCAACATTACCAAGGATATTCCTGTAAAATTCGGTCATCAACACAACCACCCACCCAACCATTTCCAGGGGGAAGTTCAGAAGATAATGAACAGCATAAAGAAGAGGTGTAGGAAGAAACTCGAACCCATACCCGGCATCTACGACGAAGAAGTATCCAAACTATACAGACACAAGACTGGGCAGCTGACAGACCACTACAACGGCGACATCGACTACATCAACTATGGCGACCGAGCAACATATTTATTACATATGGAGTGAAAAACAACATAGTTACATAAAGTTCTGTTAACAATGTATCATCCTGGCTATAAATTCAACTTTTGTTATACAGTGCAAATAGTATACAGAGAAAGTAAACTATTGGTTTATTTATGATATAAATAGTGTTCATTGGTAATGTATGTATGAATGTATATATGGTGCTTATTATATTGTATTTTGAAGATAATATAGTGCTTATTAGTTATCCATTGTACAAGTATCATATCACCAGTAAAAAGTACATATATGTGTGTAATACATTATTTTTAACTTTTTAAAGTTTAGAATATGTTTGAAATATACATGTATATTCACGTATATATGATTTTGTCAATGAAATAATATGTAATTTCATATCTCAAAGTATAACATTAAATTGACATTTTTGTAGTTCTATCACCTATCTACCTGTATTTACCTGTATTTACCTGGATTTTGCAATAAATGAATGAGAGAGATAATTACCTTCTGTGTTTACTAAATAATTAGACCCCTGTGTAAACAAATCCTGTTTCTCCCAAAAAATTTTGATCTAGATTTTCAGTTTTGAGAGAAACAGGATTAAACCATAGAGCTAACCTCTGTATATAGGACAACACAAAAGAACTTACATGCAGCACTAGTGTTAGTCAAAATTTGAAGCGTCAAATTGACGAGCGGCTCAAATTATTTTCTGTGTCAATGCACTGATTTAAGATATTGAAATTATTATAAAATTATATTTGCAAATGAGCTACGAAAAGATAGTACTAAATCCATCTTTAGCCTACTGTACTACAGCTTAGCCTTACTGTTGTTTGTGTTAAAAGGCCATTTACATTCCGAGCAAATATGAATTAAAACAACTATAAACACACATGCGAATATATATCTTTTATTAAAAAGCGCGTTGCGTGCTCATCTCTCAAAAGCGATGACAATAGCTGCTAAAACCTATAGGTATCATTGTTTTCATTAGTAACCTAAATTCTACCTCAACCACAAAAAATATTGTGAAACTGAAATACTTCCGGCCGTTGAAAAGATCATTCATTCCATTATATTACTGAGTTACCGAGATTGTGTGCTGGATGATTTTGGTTATTACATCCTATCAACCTACCAGAGGATGGTACCTGTTCTGTAAGTGATTAAGTCGAGATAGTGTGCTGGATGAGTTTGGTTGATGGAACCTGTCTATTAGTAAGCCGAGATGGTGTTCTGGATGATTTTGGTTATTACATCCTATCAACCTACCAGAGGAGTGTACCTGTTTGAACGGTTTATAGTATCATTTCACTGAAATGTCATATTGTAGGAAACATTGATAGAACATCTTTCTCGGTTCATTATACTTCAGATGGTTCAGTTTCCCTATGTATCCCTGTCCCTAGGCCTGCTCAGCGTCAAACTGGGAGTATGGTACCATTTTAATGAAGAGAATACATCGTTCGAATTGTTGCTTAAATGACGGGATTTTCAACCAATTTTATAAAACAGCAGCTGGATCAATGACGTTTGAATTTAGTCACACATTGTACTGTTGATATTCCAGTCATAGTTCAGAAAATGAGCGGAATACATTGTCAGTCTTCTGGGAATGGATCGACCTCTAACATATCAATTATCTCCTTGTACGTCCTCGCCTTGGAAATGAACTCCTCCTTGCTTATTTTTTCGTCATTGTTCTCGTCGAAATGTTCAAAGAAGTGGTCTGTTAACATTTCCGGTGTGGAATGAGTCGCCGGAAGGTCTGTCAATGTCATACGACAAATTGCCTGAAATTATCAAAATAGAACAATTATGAGTAAAAAAACAATGTTGGTAAAGTGGAACACAAACAATCAGAGGAGTGTTGTGTTGCTGTATTTGAGCCGTTTATAACCGTATATCCCTTAGAAAGGGTCTTAGATTTTATATGTTATTTTAAAAAAATCTTTAATGACGCATTGATGATGGGCCGATACACTTACATGATCATCTGGATTGTAAGGTATATACATACATGAAGAGGGATTTGACACATTTTGTCCCATCTCTCTGTCCTGGGGGTAGACCTAATTTACTTTTTAGCCCACCATCAGCAGATGGTAAAACAAAATGGCCGTCAGTTGGCCATATTGGATTTTCCTTGGTGTCTACTTGTGCCCGGGAAATCAAAATGGCCAACAGGCGGCCATCTCTGATTTTGACAACTGAGATATTTCTCAAGTGACCAACAGCGGCGATCTCTGATTTTGACAACTGAGATATTTCTCAAATGACCAACAGGCGGCCATCTCTGACTTTGACAACTGAGATATTTCTCAAGTGACCAACAGCGGCCATATTTGATTTTGATAACTGAGATATTTCTCAAACTTCATAAGTATATATGAAGGTTCCCTCCTCTCTAGTTGTGCCCATTCAGTTTTGAATCTGTCCAGGTAAACAAAATGGTCGACATACAGCGATTGTTACCTGTATTTCTCAGAAGTTCTTGGATCTTTCTTATATTTCATGTCATGCTATAAGTTTATAAAGAGTAAAAGAGGAAAGAAGGTAAAAGTAGAGAAAAGATCAGTCTTACACAGACCCAGTTATTGGGATTATAACTCTAATCAAATTTGAATCATTTCCAATCAACAAAATGGCCTTATTTCTACCAAAATTGTGATTATACTGGATATGATGCGAACAAATGCTCTTCAGAAATGAAAGGGTCTTGAATTGAATAATTCCAAAAACAAAGAAATAAATTATGTTGCACATTGTTGATATGTTTTCGTAAAAGTTCAACGATAAAATACCACAAGGAATCTACACATTGACATTCAATAAAATAGTGTTTACAATCATCCTTTAATTAACATATACAACATTTATCATTATCTTTCAAGTAAGATTCCATATTGTTATTACACAAGCTCCATATGACATATCAATGCAGCATGGATTTACATAACATCAGGGCCAACAACGCTTAGAGAAATAAATCTGCGGTTGAGATTAATTAAATGTATTTCCCAGCTTTCAGGTTCATACTCGGTAGGATTTCCCACAATCAATAGAAATTAAGAGGTCCAATTATTAGGGGGATGAATATTATACATATTTATTTGGAACTGGGAACTGATTAGAGAAGTTGTGGATGATGATATAATGTAGTTATATTTAGAAAATGCAAGTACTTTTGATAAATCAGCAGGAATAAATCCTGTTGCTGCAGAAGATAGCTTCAGCACAATGATGGACTTTTTATCGTTTAATATATTTCATATGTACTATATTCACTCATATAAGATAATGTATTATATATTTACATCGAACATGTATAGCATCTCTTCCTTGGTAATGTAACCGTCCCCGTTCCTGTCGTACATTCTGAAGGCCCAATCAAGCTTCTGCTCCTCATCCAAAGGGGACCCAGACACGTACATTCCTAACATAAACTCCTTGAAATCCACACGTCCATTGCCGTTGGTGTCAAACACACGGAACACTTGTTCAGCGAAACGGGTCGTCTCGCCCACAAACGTCTTGCTATATACCTTAATGAAGGCTTCCATTGGTAGAGCTGACTCGCCTTTAGATAGGGACGCTTTGAAATCATCATACCATGACTCTATCTCCTCATTAGTGTATTCATGTGATATAACATCTCGTAACTCCTTCATGGTCTTTGGACTCGGTGAGCTGCTTTTGTTCCCCATGACACTGCGATCGGAGAAGACAATCGTCGGCACAATGAAAAGCAAAAACAAATATATATCATATTACTTTCATAACCTTAGTCATAAAGTATTTATTTCATTGATTTCCGATACATTTTCGAATAAAATGGTTGTTCTTTATCGATCCAAGGTTTCTATGAAAGAAACGTCTTTAATTAGGAGGCTTATGTCAACAATTATTGAAATAACTAGCAGCTTACAATCAAAATTGAAACAAAAGAAAATGCTCTACTCCCTTATACCGATTTCAAAAGCAGATTTATCGATTTAAATGACATTTTTGTGGTTGTTGTATAAAACATCTAATAATTTGATCCTCATCTGACACCATTATTACATTTCCCATTTGTACAAGGAGTTAGGTTCTATACTCAGGAAGACAATACCTACTCATTATTCGTTAGTTTGGAAAACTGTCAAGATGTTGGTTAATGAGAAAGATACGGATCTACCTCGTTTATATCGGATTACTACACTTCATCATAACTGGGTCTTTATATAAGCTTCTTACTACCATTAAATCAGGGTTGCAGCTCTGGAATTAACGTAAGGCAACATTCGATCCTTCTATCAAAACATTTGAATAGCCACTCTTTTCACTACCTTTCCTCATTCCAAGTGAGAGGAACAACCTGTTATTCCGGAAATAAGTTGAACTTAATGGCGTTATTGACGCTTCAATATCATATCTTTACTTATAACGTAACCAGTATCATGATAAACTCGATAGTTTAAATTTCCCAATGGGTAATTCCCTTTTCTATATAGCAAGACTGAAAAATAACAAACGATGGACATTTCCATAGATACTGGTTGATGAAGACCATAACAGTTTATGATATAACTGGGTAATATTTTATTATCTTCTGTAATATGATACATGTATCAGACATTTTGATGATCTTACCAGGTAATGTTATTATGCCGACTGCATAACTATTTACATGTAACGTTTTTGCAATACTTTTATTTTATTGGTAAAAATGTTTATCAAATATATATCAACATTGTATGGACTAATTAATATGTTATAGCTAACACATGATGCTTTACATGATATTTTACTAACAAAGAACCATATGGAAGATTTGTCTTTGGCTAAACATGTATCTTATCATCAATAGATATGACCTAGATTTGTATGACGTTTGTCGTCCATGATGGCTGAAGATCTTACCCTTCCGGAACGTTTGGTCGTATTCTCCTCGTACTTTCTAAAGCTTCTTACGAAAATGAGTGTTTTCATATTTCACCTCGTTTTCATTAGTTATAATGATTGTTTTCTTTTCATGTCAGTTTCGCGGATGAAAAAAGAATAAATAGATAAGTTTGAATCGAACAAAAATGGCTATTGGGGATTGAGAACTCATCAAAGCTTATCATACAGTACCTGTAGATTAGTAATATGCTATTTTTACTAGCAAAGTAGAAATAAAGTGCCCCGTTAATACATCGTGTATTACTTGGTAATGTGTGTGATTGGCTAGGTCAACTTTTAAGTCAACGAAAGATAACCATGGTATTAACTGTAATGAAATATTCAACGATATAGCTTATGCCAAGTAGCATACCACAATGGACTTGGCCCATTTTGATGGCCACAGAAGAGAAATAAATAATAGAATAATGATTGAGGTGCGTTGAGCAGCTTTATATTTTGTGTTGACAGAATTGCTCGGTTTATATCCGGAGTACATACTGATCTAATTACCAATCCCTGCTCCTATAGTTAACATCGTCAGATCATTATACCGATACCAGAGCTACCGATTTCTTTGTGATGTGACTTGCTATTGTATTTGTGTAAGCATCGCGTTACAGCTGCCGTGATCACAGTAGATGTCCTCTGTCTGTGACGTCGACACACATTAACACATTCCAGGGCATTAGGTTACGTCTTTACAATTGGTGGTCCAACTTAATAGTCCTTTAACTGCAGACTCGACAGTCAGGTGAAATGTATATAGTAAATAAAACTATTATGTTTAAAACTATCACTAGTGTGCAAATATTTCATACCATATATATATAAACTAATCTTATTCTTAAATGTTCACAAAATATCTCGTATATTAGAAAGTCTATGGAAGATGTGCAACTCTTTTTTATGATGCAGCATCTGTTATCTTTGTTTCCTTGTGTGAGGTGTGTTATCCTTGTTTCTACCACAATACCCTGTGTTATTCAACTCTCAGACCATCAGTTAATCATTACAGCTGTTGATTAACAATCTGTTTATACCACGCGCGGAAATTATGGAATTTATGGAATTTATTTCACACGAGTAAGTTATTTTTTAAAAGTTGCAAAAAACACTCGCTAAAGCTCGTGTCTTTTGTAACTTTTAAAAAATAACTTATTAGTGTGGAATAAATTCCATATCCAACAACCACTCGTTGTGTAACCTTTATTTCTTTGTGTGAGGCGTGTTATCATTGTTTCCCTGTGTGATGTGTGTTATCCTTGTTTCCTTGTGTGGGGTGTGTTATCCTTGTTTCCTTGTGTGATGTGTGTTGTCCTTGTTTCTTATGTAAGATGTGTTATCCTTGTTTCCTTGTGTGAGATGTGTTATCCTTGTTTCCATGTGTGAGGTGTGTTACCCTTGTTCCTTATGTGATTTGTGTTATCCTTGTTTCCTTGTGTGAGGTGTGTTATCCTTATTTCTTTGTGTGAGGTGTGTTATCCTTGTTTCTTTGTGTGAGGTGTGTTATCCTTGTTTCCTTGTGTGATGTGTGTTATCCTTGTTTGTTTGTGTGATGTGTGCTATCCTTGTTTCCTTGTGTGAGGTGTGTTATCCTTGTTTCCTTGTGTGAGGTGTGTTGTCCTTGTTTCCTTGTGTGAGGTGTGTTATCCTTGTTTCCTTGTGTGAGGTGTGTTATCCTTGTTTCCTTGTGTGAGGTGTGTTATCCTTGTTTCCTTGTGTGAGGTGTGTTATCCTTGTTTCTTTGTGTGAGGTGTGTTATCCTTGTTTCTTTGTGTGAGATGTGTTATCCTTGTTTCTTTGTGTGATTTGTGTTGTCCTTGTTTCCTTGTGTGATGTGTGTTATCCTTGTTTCCATGTGTGGGGTGTGTTATCCTTGTTTCCTTGTGTGAGGTGTGTTATCCTTGTTTCCTTGTGTGAGGTGTGTTATCCTTGTTTCTTTGTGTGAGGTGTGTTATCCTTGTTTCTTTGTGTGAGATGTGTTATCCTTGTTTCTTTGTGTGATTTGTGTTGTCCTTGTTTCCTTGTGTGATGCGGGTTACCCATGTTTCCTTGTGTGATGTGTGTTATCCTTGTTTCCATGTGTGGGGTGTGTTATCCTTGTTCCTTATGTGATTTGTGTTATCCTTGTTTCCTTGTGTGAGGTGTGTTATCCTTATTTCTTTGTGTGAGGTGTGTTATCCTTTTTTCTTTGTGTGAGGTGTGTTATCTTTTGTTTCCTTGTGTGAGGTGTGTTATCCTTGTTTCCTTGTGTGGGGTGTGTTATCCTTGTTTCCTTGTGTGGGGTGTGTTATCCTTGTTTCCTTGTGTGATGTGTGTTGTCCTTGTTTCTTATGTAAGATGTGTTATCCTTGTTTCCTTGTGTGAGATGTGTTATCCTTGTTTCCATGTGTGAGGTGTGTTACCCTTGTTCCTTATGTGATTTGTGTTATCCTTGTTTCCTTGTGTGAGGTGTGTTATCCTTATTTCTTTGTGTGAGGTGTGTTATCCTTGTTTCCTTGTGTAAGGTGTGTTATCCTTGTTTCCTTGTGTGATGTGTGTTATCCTTGTTTGTTTGTGTGATGTGTGTTATCCTTGTTTCCTTGTGTCAGGTGTGTTATCCTTGTTTCCTTGTGTGATGTGTGTTATCCTTGTTTCCTTATGTGAGGTGTTATCCTTGTTTCCTTGTGTGATGTGTGTTATCCTTGTTTTCTTGTGTGATGTGTGTTATCCTTGTTTTCTTGTGTTAGTTGTGTTACCCTTATTTATTTTGTAACTTGTATAACCCTTATTTATTTTGTAACTTGTATAACCCTTATTTACATATTTAAGTTGTATAACCCTTATTTACTTATATTACTTGTATTACCCTTATTTACCTATGTAAATTGTATTACCGTTATTTACCTATTTAAGTTGTATAACCCTTATTTACTTATGTAACTTGTATTACCCTCATTTACCTATGTCAATTGTTTTACCGTTATTTAATTATATAAGTTGTGCTACCCATATTTACTTTTGTAACTTGTGTAACCTTTATTTACTTATGTAACTTGTATTACCCTTATTTACGTATGTAAGTTGTATAACCCTTATTTACGTATGTAAGTTGTGTTACCCTTATTTACGTATGTAACTTGTATAATCCTAATCTACTTATATAAATTTTACTACCCTCATTTACCTATGTAAGTTGTATAACCGTTATTTACTTTTATCCTTGTTTTCTTGTGTGAAGTGTATTGCCCTTGTTTCCTCGTGTGGGATGTGTTATCATTGTTTCCCTCTGTAAATTGTATTACCTTTATTTACCTATGTAAATTGTATTACCCTTGTTTACCTATGTAAGTTGTATGACCCTTATCTAATTATATAAGTTATGTTACCATTATTTACCTATAAAAGTTGTGTTACCCTCCAATCCTTTTGTAAGTTGTGTTACCCTCCATTTCTTATTCAAGTTGTGTTACCCTTCATTCCTTATGTAAGTTGTGTAACCCTTCAATCCTTTTGTAAGTTGTGTTACCCTCCATTCCTTATGTAAGTTGTGTTACCCTCCATTTCTTATGTAAGTTGTGTTACCCTCCAGTCCTTATGTAAGTTGTGTTACCCTCCATTCCTTATGTTAGTTGTGTTACCCTCCATTCCTTATGTAGGTTGTGTTACCCTCCATTCCTTATGTAAGTTGTGTTACCCTCCATTTCTTATGTAAGTTGTGTTACCCTCCATTCCTTATGTTAGTTTTGTTACCCTCCATTCCTTATGTAAGTTGTGTTACCCTCCATTGGTTATGTAAGTTGTGTTACCCTCCATTCCTGATGTAAGTTGTGTTACCCTCCATTCCTGATGTAAGTTGTGTTACCCTCCATTTCTTATGTAAGTTGTGTTACCCTCCATTCCTTATGTAAGTTGTGTTACCCTCCATTCCTTATGTAAGTTGTGTTACCCTCCATTCCTTATGTAAGTTGTGTTACCCTCCAGTCCTTATGAAGGTTGTGTTACCCTCCGTTCCTTATGTAAGTTGTGTTACCCTCCATTTCTTATGTATGTTGTGTTACCCTCCATTCCTTATGTAAGTTGTGTTACCCTCCATTCATTATGTAAGTTGTGTTACCCTCCATTCCTTATGTTAGTTGTGTTACCCTCCATTCCTTATGTAACTTGTGTTACCCTCCGTTCCTTATGTTAGTTGTGTTACTCATCATTCCTTTTGTTAGTTGTGTTACCCTCCATTCCTTATGTTAGTTGTGTTACCCTCCATTCCTGATGTAAGTTGTGTTACCCTCCATTCCTTATGTAAGCTGTGTTACCCTCCATTCCTTATGTAAGTTGTGTTACCCTCCATTCCTTATGTAAGTTGTGTTACCCTCCATTCCTGATGTAAGTTGTGTTACCCTCCATTCCTTATGTAAGTTGTGTTACCCTCCATTCCTTTTGTAAGCTGTGTTAGCCTCCAATCCTTATGTAAGTTGTGTTACCCTCCATTCCTTATGTAAGCTGTGTTACCCTCCGTTCCTTATGTTAGTTGTGTTACTCATCATTCCTTTTGTTAGTTGTGTTACCCTCCATTCCTTATGTAAGCTGTGTTACCCTCCAATCCTTATGTAAGTTGTGTTACCCTCCATTCCTTATGTTAGTTGTGTTACCCTCCATTCCTTATGTAAGTTGTGTTACCCTCCATTCCTTATGTTAGTTGTGTTACCCTCCATTCCTTATGTAAGTTGTGTTACCCTCCATTCCTTATGTAAGTTGTGTTACCCTCCATTCCTTATGTAAGTTGTGTTACCCTCCATTCCTTATGTAAGTTGTGTTACCCTCCATTCCTTATGTAAGTTGTGTTACCCTCCATTCCTTATGTTAGTTGTGTTACCCTCCATTCCTTATGTAAGCTGTGTTACCCTCCATTCCTTATGTAAGTTGTGTTACCCTCCATTTCTTATGTAAGTTGTGTTACCCTCCATTCCTTATGTAAGTTGTGTTACCCTCCATTCCTTATGTTAGTTGTGTTACCCTCCATTCCTTATGTAGGTTGTGTTACCCTCCATTCCTTATGTAAGTTGTGTTACTCATCATTCCTTTTGTTAGTTGTGTTATATATAGTTTATCTTATTCAAATTTTGGAAAGGATGTGAAGTAACATTTCGTTTGATACCAAGATTAGAAATGACAAGCATTATATATCAATAATAATGAAAGATATAAATGAATTAGAGAAACATGTTCCGTCTTTGTCTACTAGTACTTCGCTATATGTAAGACTACGTTAACGGTTTAGGTTATATGATGTACATCCATGTAAGATCCAACCATTAATCATATTACAGTCCCGACATTTAATACAAGTAATCGCCACATCAACACGCTAAACCTACCTGTAGTACCGATATGTGGTCGACAAGGGATGTTCCACGGGCGCTAGTCTGAGCTGTGACTATGTCGGTCTCACTCACAGTATGATGTCTGTCGCTGATGAATTTCCTGGTATAAATATAAATGAAACAGTTAAATAGTTGTGTGAATCGTGTCTCCGCGGTAAGGGTATCTGATACCCGGATATGTTCTCCTTAGCTATATAGACGTTTGGGTTTTTTTCTGTGACGTTCCTTGTATAATGCAGTTTTTCGGTGACACAATACAGAGGATTTATTATGTAACCGTTTCATTTGTTTTGTCTATATACGATCGTTTTTAATTTGGATATGTCTTGTTGAGGGGGCGAATTTCCTCGAAAACTCGACAATTTTCTTGTCTGTATTGTCGCTATTACTTCACTGATCATACAGCTATATATAGTCATTTTGTGGAGAAAACACCGGAATTTTGCGTGATGAATTTTGACAAACGTCTTCAGTTGTTCCTCATTCATTAAACTATGTTTAAACAGTTGGTTAGTATTGGTGTACAACGCTATTGTGTTTACGCGCTCAGAAAAGAAAACCTGCTTTATCGTTTAAATACTTGTTTAATTGCTAAGAGATGTTTTTCGTTTGCCGGGTTTTACTAGGTCATTTTTAGGCGCGGTTTCCTTGTAGTAGTTGTTGGCTATCTCACTGTTAGTTTGAGGCGCGGTTTCTTTGTAGTAGTTGGTGGCTATCTCGCTTTTATTTTGAGACACGGTTTCCTAGTAGTAGTTGGTGGCTATCTAACTGTCATTTTGAGGCGTGGTTTCCTTGTAGTAGTTGTTGGCTATCTCATTGTCAGTTTGAGGCGCGGTTTCTTTGTAGTAGTTGGTGGCTATCTAACTGTCATTTTGAGGCGTGGTTTCCTTGTAGTAGTTGGTGGCAATCTCGCTTTCATTTTGAGACACGGTTTCCTAGTAGTAGTTGGTGGCTATCTCACTGTCATTTTGAGGCGTGGTTTCCTTGTAGTAGTTGGTGGCTATCTCGCTTTCATTTTGAGACACGGTTTCCTAGTAGTAGTTGGTGGCTATCTCACTGTCATTTTGAGGCGTGGTTTCCTTGTAGCAGTTGGTTTCTATAGCACTGTCATTTTGAGTAATTATTTCAGTTATCAGTGACGTGGCCTGTGTTGTTTTAGTAAATAGTAATTATTCCAGTTATCAGTGACGTGGCCTGTGTTGTTTTAGTAAATATAAATTATTCCAGTTATCAGTGTCATGACCTGTGTTGTTTTAGTAAACAGTAATTACTCCAGTTATCAGTGTCATGACCTGTGTTGTTTTAGTAAATAGTTATTATTCCAGTTATCAGTGTCATGACCTGTGTTGTTTTAGTAAATATTAATTATTCCAGCTATCAGTGTCATGACCTGTGTTGTTTTAGTAAACAGTAATTATTCCAGTTATCAGTGTCATGACCTGTGTTGTTTTAGTAATATTAATTATTCCAGCTATCAGTGTCATGACCTGTGTTGTTTTAGTAAATAGTAATTATTCCAGTTATCAGTGACGTGGCCTGTGTTGTTTTAGTAAATATTAATTATTCCAGCTATCAGTGTCATGACCTGTGTTGTTTTAGTAAATAGTAATTATTCCAGTTATCAGTGACGTGGCCTGTGTTGTTTTAGTAAATATTAATTATTCCAGCTATCAGTGTCATGGCCTGTGTTGTTTTAGTAAACAGTAATTATTCCAGCTAATAGTGTCGTGACCTGTGTTGTTTTAGTAAACAATAATTATTCCAGCTATCAGTGTCGTGACCTGTGTTGTTTTAGTAAACAGTAATTATTCCAGCTATCAATGACGTGACCTGTGTTGTTTTAGTAAACAGTAATTATTCCAGTTATCAGTGTCATGACCTGTGTTGTTTTAGTAAATATTAATTATTCCAGCTATCAGTGTCATGACCTGTGTTGTTTTAGTAAATAGTAATTATTCCAGTTATCAGTGTCATGACCTGTGTTGTTTTAGTAATATTAATTATTCCAGCTATCAGTGTCATGACCTGTGTTGTTTTAGTAAATAGTAATTATTCCAGTTATCAGTGACGTGGCCTGTGTTGTTTTAGTAAATATTAATTATTCCAGCTATCAGTGTCATGACCTGTGTTGTTTTAGTAAATAGTAATTATTCCAGTTATCAGTGACGTGGCCTGTGTTGTTTTAGTAAATATTAATTATTCCAGCTATCAGTGTCATGGCCTGTGTTGTTTTAGTAAACAGTAATTATTCCAGCTAATAGTGTCGTGACCTGTGTTGTTTTAGTAAACAATAATTATTCCAGCTATCAGTGTCGTGACCTGTGTTGTTTTAGTAAACAGTAATTATTCCAGCTATCAATGACGTGACCTGTGTTGTTTTAGTAAACAGTAATTATTCCAGTTATCAGTGTCATGACCTGTGTTGTTTTAGTAAATAGTTATTATTCCAGCTATCAGTGACGTGACCTGTGTTGTTTTAGTAAACGGTAATTATTCCAGCTATCAGTGTCATGACCTGTGTTGTTTTAGTAAATAATAATTATTCCAGCTATCAGTGTCGTGACCGTGTTGTTTTAGTAAGCAGTAATTATTCCAGCTATCAGTGTCATGACCTGCGTTGTTTTAGTAAACAGTAATTATTCCAGCTATCACTGTCGTGACCTGTTTTGTTTTAGTAAATAGTAATTATTAGACTCTGGCTAACCTTTTCTTCTACATGTGTCTTACTTAAAATCCCAAAGGTTGGCTAGACTTGAAGACAACATACACTTGCATGTTACCCTAGTATTATCGTTATGACGAGGTGATCGACACATTGTATTCAATATCGGGGTCAATATCGGGGTCAATGTCGGTTCTACGCAATATTTCAATGTCAGAAGAAGGATTAAAGTCGCCATTATATCTACCCTTTGTATATTTTTAGAATTTGAAGTCATACTATTTAAATTCAAATTATTATGTATTTCATCAAATGCACATTTAAAAGTAAGGTGACCTAACCGATAATTTTCAGTATTTACACAATGATATCACGTATTTACGAACTAGGAAGTTCGGTATAGTGTTGGCCTCCTCTTTTGATCACCGACAAATAACGCCTCTAAAACCTATACCATATAAAATTATGGCATGGCTTTTATGGACAAATTTCGTTTGTACCCATGTGTAACCCATGTGTTACCCATATCAATACATTTATGAACAAGAGAGCATGTAAACGAGTTTTCTGTGTAAAAATATGAACCCACGTAATACCCATGTGTTATTTATGTGATACCTATGTCAATATCAACCAGAGTGTGAATGAACCTTTTTTAAATCGCTTTTAAAATGCTCAGGCATCATGTAGTTAGTATTTATTCGTGATTATGAGTACATGTATATCGCCATCCGCTAGACATTTTCAAAAACCAGTGGATTTAAATTCATCATATTGGGCTGAAAACATGTCGAAATGAATGCTCAAGCAAAGGTTTACGAAATCCAAAACTTCGGCTTATATTAAATCGCATTGGCCACACTTGTCATGATGACGTCTGGTAAAGATTATAGATAAACAGATATACTGTACACCAGTGTCTGACCTGATAAACAGATATACTGTACACCAGTGTCTGACCTGATAAACAGATATACTGTACACCAGTGTCTGACCTGATAAACAGATATACTGTACACCAGTGTCTGACCTGATCAACAGATATACTGTACACCAGTGTCTGACCTGATAAATAGATATAATGTACACCAGTGTCTGACCTGATAAACAGATATACTGTACACCAGTGTCTGACCTGATCAACAGATATACTGTACACCAGTGTCTGACCTGATCAACAGATATACTGTACACCAGTGTCTGACCTGATCAACAGATATACTGTACACCAGTGTCTGACCCAATAAACAGATATACTGTACACCAGTGTCTGACCTGATCAACAGATATACTGTACACCAGTGTCTGACCTGATAAACAGATATACTGTACACCAGTGTCTGACCTGATCAACAGATATACGGTACACCAGTGTCTGACCTGATAGACAGATATACTGTACACCAGTGTCTGACCTGATAAACAGATATACTGTACACCAGTGTCTGACCTGATAACAGATATACTGTACACCAGTGTCTGACCTGATAAACAGATATACTGTACACCAGTGTCTGACCTGATAAACAGATATACTGTACACCAGTGTCTGACCTGATAAACAGATATACTGTACACCAGTGTCTGACCTGATAAACAGATATACTGTACACCAGTGTCTGACCTGATAAACAGATATACCGTACACCAATGTCTGACCTGATAAAAGATATACTGTACACCAGTGTCTGACCTGATAAACAGATATACTGTACACCAGTGTCTTACCTGATAAACAAATATACTGTACACCAGTGTCTGACCTGATAAACAGATATACTGTACACCAGTGTCTGACCTGATAAACAGATATACTGTACACCAGTGTCTGACCTGATAAACAGATATACTGTACACCAGTGTCTGACCTGATAAACAGATATACTGTACACCAGTGTCTGACCTGATAAACAGATATACTGTACACCAGTGTCTGACCTGATCAACAGATATACTGTACACCAGTGTCTGACCTGATAAACAGATATACTGTACACCAGTGTCTGACCTGATAAACAGATATACTGTACACCAGTGTCTGACCTGATAAACAGATATACTGTACACCAGTGTCTGACCTGATAAACAGATATACTGTACACCAGTGTCTGACCTGATAAACAGATATACTGTACACCAGTGTCTGACCTGATAAACAGATATACTGTACACCAGTGTCTGACCTGATAAACAGATATACTGTACACCAGTGTCTGACCTGATAAACAGATATACTGTACACCAGTGTCTGACCTGATAAACAGATATACTGTACACCAGTGTCTGACCTGATAAACAGATATACTGTACACCAGTGTCTGACCTGATAAACAGATATACTGTACACCAGTGTCTGACCTGATAAACAGATATACTGTACACCAGTGTCTGACCTGATCAACAGATATACTGTACACCAGTGTCTGACCTGATAAACAGATATACTGTACACCAGTGTCTGACCTGATAAACAGATATACTGTACACCAGTGTCTGACCTGATAAACAGATATACTGTACACCAGTGTCTGACCTGATAAACAGATATACCGTACACCAGTGTCTGACCTGATAAACAGATATACCGTACACCAGTGTCTGACCTGATAAACAGATATACCGTACACCAGTGTCTGACCTGATAGACAGATATACCGTACACCAGTGTCTGACCTGATAAACAGATATACTGTACACCAGTGTCTGACCTGATAAACAGATATACTGTACACCAGTGTCTGACCTGATAAACAGATATACTGTACACCAGTGTCTGACCTGATAAACAGATATACTGTACACCAGTGTCTGACCTGATAAACAGATATACTGTACACCAGTGTCTGACCTAATAAACAGATATACTGTACACCAGTGTCTGACCTGATAAACAGATATACTGTACACCAGTGTCTGACCTGATAAACAGATATACTGTACACCAGTGTCTGACCTGATAAAAAGATATACTGTACACCAGTGTCTGACCTGATCAACAGATATACTGTACACCAGTGTCTGACCTGATAAACAGATATACTGTACACCAGTGTCTGACCTGATAAACAGATATATTATACACCAGTGTCTGACCTGATAAACAGATATACTGTACACCAGTGTCTGACCTGATAAACAGATATACTGTACACCAGTGTCTGACCTGATAAACAGATATACTGTACACCAGTGTCTGACCTGATAAACAGATATACTGTACACCAGTGTCTGACCTGATAAACAGATATACTTTACACCAGTGTCTGACCTGATAAACAGATATACTGTACACCAGTGTCTGACCTGATAAACAGATATACTGTACACCAGTGTCTGACCTGATCAACAGATATACTGTACACCAGTGTCTGACCTGATAAACAGATATACTATACACCATTGTCTGACCTGATAAACATATATACTGTACACCAGTGTCTGACCTGATCAACAGATATACTGTACACCAGTGTCTGACCTGATCAACAGATATACGGTACACCAGTGTCTGACCTGATAGACAGATATACTGTACACCAGTGTCTGACCTGATAAACAGATATACTGTACACCAGTGTCTGACCTGATAGACAGATATACTGTACACCAGTGTCTGACCTGATCAACAGATATACTGTACACCAGTGTCTGTCCTGATAAACAGATATACTATACACCAATGTCTGACCTGATAAACAGATATACTGTACACCAGTGTCTGACCTGATCAACAGATATACTGTACACCAGTGTCTGACCTGATAAACAGATATACGGTACACCAGTGTCTGACCTGATAGACAGATATACTGTACACCAGTGTCTGACCTGATAAACAGATATACTGTACACCAGTGTCTGACCTGATAGACAGATATACTGTACACCAGTGTCTGACCTGATAAACAGATATACTGTACACCAGTGTCTGACCTGAAAAAACAGATATACTGTACACCAGTGTCTGACCTGATAAACAGATATACTGTACACCAGTGTCTGACCTGATAAACAGATATATTATACACCAGTGTCTGACCTGATAAACAGATATACTGTACACCAGTGTCTGACCTGATAAACAGATATACTGTACACCAGTGTCTGACCTGATAAACAGATATACTGTACACCAGTGTCTGACCTGATAAACAGATATACTGTACACCAGTGTCTGACCTGATAAACAGATATACTGTACACCAGTGTCTGACCTGATAAACAGATATACTGTACACCAGTGTCTGACCTGATAAACAGATATACTGTACACCAGTGTCTGACCTGATAAACAGATATACTGTACACCAGTGTCTGACCTGATAAACAGATATACTGTACACCAGTGTCTGACCTGATAAACAGATATACTGTACACCAGTGTCTGACCTGATAAACAGATATACTGTACACCAGTGTCTGACCTGATAAACAGATATACCGTACACCAGTGTCTGACCTGATAGACAGATATACTGTACACCAGTGTCTGACCTGATAAACAGATATACTGTACACCAGTGTCTGACCTGATAGACAGATATACTGTACACCAGTGTCTGACCTGATAAACAGATATACCGTACACCAGTGTCTGACCTGATAAACAGATATACTGTACACCAGTGTCTGACCTGATAGACAGATATACTGTACACCAGTGTCTGACCTGATAAACAGATATAATGTACACCAGTGTCTGACCTGATAAACATATATACTGTATACCAGTGTCTGACCTGATAAACAGATATACTGTACACCAGTGTCTGACCTGATAAACAGATATACTGTACACCAGTGTCTGACCTGATAAATAGATATACTGTACACCATTGTCTGACCTCATAGACAGATATACTGTACACCAGTGTCTGACCTGATAAACAGATATACTGTACACCAGTGTCTGACCTGATAAACAGATATACTGTACACCAGTGTCTGACCTGATAAACAGATATACTGTACACCAGTGTCTGACCTGATAAACAGATATACTGTACACCAGTGTCTGACCTGATAAACAGATATACTGTACACCAGTGTCTGACCTGATAAACAGATATACCGTACACCAGTGTCTGACCTGATAAACAGATATACCGTACACCAGTGTCTGACCTGATAAACAGATATACTGTACACCAGTGTCTGACCTAATAAACAGATATGTTGTACATCAGTGTCTGACCTGTGTCGTTTTAGTAAACAGTAATTATTCCAGCTATCAGTGTCGTGACCTGCGTTGTTTTAGTAAATAGTAATTATTTCACTCTGGCTTACCTTTTCTTCTACATGTGTCTAACTTAAAATCCCAAAGGTTGGCTAGACTTGAAGACAACATACACTTGCATGTTACCCTAGTATTATCGTTATGACGAGGCGATCGACACATTGTATTCAATATCGGGGTCAATGTCGGGGTCAATATCGGGGTCAATGTCGGTCCTACGCAATATTTCAATGTCAGAAGAAGGATTAAAGTCGCCATTATATCTACCCTTTGTATATTTTTAGAATTTAAAGTCATACTATTTAAATTCAAATCATTATGTATTTCATCAAATGCACATTTAAAAGTAAGCGGACCTAACCGATAATTTTCAGTATTTACACAATGATATCACGTATTTACGAACTAGGAAGTTCGGTATAGTGTTGGCCTCCTCTTTTGATCACCGACAAATAACGCCTCTAAAACCTATACCATATAAAATTATGGCATGGCTTTTATAGACAAATTTCGTTTGTACCCATGTGTAACCCATGTGTTACCCATATCAATACATTTATGAACAAGAGAGCATGTAAACGAGTTTTCTATGTACAAATGTGAACCCACGTAATACCCATGTGATACTCATGTGGTACCCATGTCAATATCAACCAGAGTAAGAATAAACTTTTTTTAAATCGCTTTTCAAATGCTCAGGCATCATGTAGTTAGTATTTATTCGTGATTATGAGTACACGTATATCACCATCCGCTAATCATTTTCAAAAACCAGTGGATTTAAATTCATCATATTGGGCTGAAAACATGTCGAAATGAATGCTCAAGGAAAGGTTTACGAAATCCAAAACTTCGGCTTATATTAAATCGCATTGGCCACACTTGTCATGATGACGTCTGGTATATATGATAGATAAACAGATATACTGTACACCAGTGTCTGACCTGATAAACAGATATACTGTACACCAGTGTCTGACCTGATAAACAGATATACTGTACACCAGTGTCTGACCTGATAAACAGATATACTATACACCAGTGTCTGACCTGATAAACAGATATATACTGTACACCAGTGTCTGACCTGATAAACAGATATACTGTACACCAGTGTCTGAGCTAATAAACAGATATACTGTACACCAGTGTCTGACCTGATAAACAGATATACTGTACACCAGTGTCTGACCTGATAAACAGATATACTGTACATCAGTGTCTGACCTGATAAACAGATATACTGTACACCAGTGTCTGACCTGATAAACAGATATACTGTACATCAGTGTCTGACCTGATAAACAGATATACTGTATACCAGTGTCTGACCTGATAAACAGATATACTGTACATCAGTGTCTGACCTGATAAACAGATATACTGTACACCAGTGTCTGACCTGATAAACAGATATACGGTACACCAGTGTCTGACCTGATAAACAGATATACTGTACACCAGTGTCTGACCTGATAAACAGATATACTGTACACCAGTGTCTGACCTGATAAATAAACAAATATACTGTACACCAGTGTCTGACCTGATAAACAGATATACTGTACACCAGTGTCTGACCTGATAAACAGATATACTGTACACCAGTGTCTGACCTGATAAACAGATATACCGTACACCAGTGTCTGACCTGATAAACAGATATACCGTACACCAGTGTCTGACCTGATAAACAGATATACTGTACACCAGTGTCTGACCTGATAAATAAACAAATATACTGTACACCAGTGTCTGACCTGATTAACAGATATACCGTACACCAGTGTCTGACCTAATAAACAGATATACTGTACACCAGTGTCTGACCTGATAAACATATATACTGTACACCAGTGTCTGACCTGATAAATAGATATACTGTACACCAGGGTCTGACCTAATAAACAGATATACTGTACACCAGTGTCTGACCTGATAAACAGATATATACTGTACACCAATGTCTGACCTGATAAATAGATATACTGTACACCATTGTCTGACCTGATAAACAGATATACTGTACACCAGTGTCTGACCTGATAAACAGATATACCGTACACCAGTGTCTGACCTGATAAATAAACATATATGCTGTACAGCAATGTCTGACCTGATAAACAGATATACTGTACACCAGTGTCTAATCTGATAAACAGATATACTGTACACCAGTGTCTGACCTGATAAACAGATATACTGTAACCAGTGTCTGACCTGATAAATAAACAGATATACTGTACACCAGTGTCTGACCTGATAAACAGATATACCGTACACCAGTGTCTGACCTGATAAATATGACTTGACATACAGATAAACTGTAATT
This sequence comes from Pecten maximus, assembly GCF_902652985.1. Classification (NCBI taxonomy): domain Eukaryota; kingdom Metazoa; phylum Mollusca; class Bivalvia; order Pectinida; family Pectinidae; genus Pecten; species Pecten maximus. Next base: position 4,427,656 of record NC_047018.1, on the reverse strand, counting down.
ATTTTTACAATTTTTCCTCTTCCTCTTTTCCTTCTCTTACTAGTTTCTGCCATATGATTGGATAACCTAATGCAACATCATGTATTCAGGAAAGAGTAATACGAAGTTGATAAAACTCGCTCCAAATCATAATTGTCGCTATTTATGACAATAAAAACATCCTTAAAATGAAAACACTCATGCATACATGTGAGTATCTGCTTACCAGAACTGACTGTCTCGTGAAGAGGGTGACTGTATGGTATGGTATTTCTGTAACAGATGGATAATGGAGTGTCCGATCGTTCTAGATATTTAAAGAAAAATGTTACATGAATTTACCGATATACAGGTATATAGCAAGCCAACTTATCATTACTCCAAGGAACAATGTCGGTCCCTATTTCATAATGATCCATATGTATCTTCTATAGCATATGATACAACATATGAGCTATTGTATATACTACATAACAGATCTTTTATAGAATTAGATTCTGTATTAGATATATCATTTGTTATATTATATCTCACAAATGCTTTATAAGATATATCATTTAGCTTTACGTAAAATATATCTTACATATTATATAAGATACCTAATTAATTATATAGATTTTCTGATATAATGAAAATCCCGTAACGATATGATATTTCTTTTATAGAAATAATATTTTGACAATTGCTATGGGATAAAACGCGTTCTATATAAGATGTCTAATACTTAGTATGGTAACGAGATCTGATATATTTTATAAAGTATATCAGATCTCTTACATAGCATATACGACATTTTATCTATGAAATTAAATAAGATGTACTACAAATAAAATATTTCATGTACGATATAAGATATCTTTATTAGGATTTATTAGGAAACAATATGGACGCAAGCTGAAAGCCTCTATATCCATATCCAGAAAATTACAAAGAAATAATAATTAAATAATATCAGTCCGGTGCAATGTACATGTAGCATTTGGAGATTATTGTTCTTTATATATAAACCGGTTATTTTTCCAATAATTGTCCAACAGGATTTCAAACTGATAAACAGTTTCTGCATTTATAACATGTTAGGGAAGACTGTTCCAGAGATCAACAATTCGATAGCTAAAGAAGTGTTTCCTTGCATCCCGTCGACATCGTTTTTTGAAAATTTTCTGGGAGTGACCTCTAGTTCTGTTGTTATTGTCCATTTGGAAAAAGTTTTTCGTTACTCGACTATCATATATATTGTTCATTGATGACATCTTATATGGTATGACATAGGATTATCAATACTCGTTGAATAAATGTTAAGTTGGCATACCCTAGATATATATACGTATATGCAAATCAGTATGTTTCTAGCTTGAATTCCTTTTCATATTTTGAAGTTTTTCACGAAGACCCGGTGTACAATGTAAGTTTAGACATTGTGATACATAATACCGTTGATGTTTATATATTCGCCTCACGTTTTCCGCGCTAGTGGTTTCTACACACGAATAAACCGACGATTGTTGACACTGTTTACCTTGATTTGTAATACGTCCCTCTGTTGAACAGCTGGTGTTACTGTATTGTGATTTCATGTATTTACAAATAGAAAACAAAAAGAATTTCTTGTTATTTTTTTTCTGGTAGCGCCAAGTGTGTGATAAATGATTTTGTCAGTCATTGAAGTTCCCTTTATTCCTCAGACATAATTGTCTATCAATTCATCTGTAACTAGACACACAGAAATTGGTCTCTGATTGCTTTCCCGATAATATAAGAATATCTATACACTTACATAATAGACCTACATGTAATAGGAGATTAATATTATTCAAATTTTACAATCATTTTAGAGAATCATAGGTACAGGAACGACATCAAAGTACAAAATAATGTAACGCTGTCGGAAACTCTGATTATAGCTAGTATACCAACAATATGATAATTTCATTATATGTCGGTCATAAACAAAGAGCATGCTAAATTCTAATTCTACTCCTATAACATAAAAGGCCGCTGGTCGGCTCTTTTTCTATCGGATATGATTTTTCCGACTGCGTTACGCGGCGCCTGTCAAAAGTATCTCGCCGTGTAAAACCTCTAACATTGTTGGAGAAGTTAAAATTTAAATGAATATTGAAAACATAGAGCGTATTAGCTTTCTATTCAACGCGTGTTTAGAAAGTCTGTATCCTGTACAGCGGAAAAAACATATAGTTTGAATCATTTCATCATTGAATTTCACAGGTAGGACTTTCGTCCTTACACAAACAACTACCGCACCGACAACTAGAAATAACACGACTGGCCTTGGCTGTGAACTCCGACTCTTTTGATGGTGTCTCGGATGATGTGAAAATAGAATGTCACCCTACACACTTTATATTAATTTTTGAGGCAATGATAGAGATATGTAGATGTGACAAGCCAAGTTAAATGTCATACATGTATATAAATATATATATCTCAAAAAACTATATATAATTATCTGAAATATTATAATCTTACACATATAGGTTTTACAGAATTTGTAGTTATCACACCTGACAAGGATGGATAGATATCTGTTTTAAACATTTCTGTGACCCAAGGCTTTCACATGACATGAAGATATGCTTGATGAAGACAAGGAAATCTCAACCCTCGGGTAGGATTCGTGAGCGGTCACATATATACACATTAATAACTACTGTTCAGAATCAAATTAAAAAAAAAAGTTTGATGATCTGGGTTTTTTTTCATGAAGCTTATCACTATTTCAATAACTCAACCGTGTCTTAGTAAAAAAAAAAAGGTATGAGAAAAACAATCCTCCCTGCCTTGAGGATATGAGAGATAAACCTTGGGTTAGGCCAAGAATATTATTGCCCCTCGGGTTTGAGATTTTTCTGTCAGACCCTTGGGTTAGACCAAGAATATTGCCCCCGGGTTTGGGATTTTTCTGTCAGACCCTTGGGTTAGACCAAGAATATTGCCCTCGGGTTGGAGATTTTTCTGTCAGACCCTTGGGTTAGACCAAGAATATTGCCCTCGGGTTTGAGATTTTTCTGTCAGACCCTTGGGTTAGACCAAGAATATTGCCCTCGGGTTGGAGATTTTTCTGTCAGACCCTTGGGTTAGACCAAGAATATTGCCCTCGGGTTTGAGATTTTTCTGTCAGACCCTTGGGTTAGACCAAGAATATTGCCCTCGGGTTGGAGATTTTTCTGTCAGACCCTTGGGTTAGACCAAGAATATTGCCCTCGGGTTGGAGATTTTTCTGTCAGACCCTTGGGTTAGACCAAGAATATTGCCCTCGGGTTGGAGATTTTTCTGTCAGATCCTCAAGGTAGGGGAAGGTTTTAACTAGTCATCTAAATATTAGGATTATATCGTCGCAATGATTTTATTTCTGTATCCAAGAAAGGTCTGCTGACTAAATCCGTGAATCGTACTGCTAGCTTTTTAAGTCACTTGAGACGAAGTCCCAGTTCACCTATTGTGATCGCCTTTTGTCCGGCGGCGTCCGTCGTGCGTCGTGTGGTGTGCGTCGTCCGTCGTTCGTTGTTCGTCGTGCGTCGTAAACAATTTACAATTTCAACTTAATCTCAGTTACCAACAGGCCCAGAGACCGGATATTAGGTCTGTAGCATGCTGGGATGAAGGGCTACCAAACTTGCTCAAATGGATGAGCTTGACCTTTATTCAAGGTGATAGGGGTCAAATATGCTAAAATCTTTAAACTACTTCTTCTTGATAACCAAAGGGCCCACAGACCCAATATTAGGTCTGGAGCATGCTGTGATGAAAGGCTACCAAGTTTGTTCAAATGGATGACCTTGACTTTCATTCAAGGTCGCAGGTGCCAAATATGCTAAAATATATCAAAAGTCATGTGACCGTTAAGGCCAATTGGGCCTCTTGTTTTTCTTATGCATTCGTTATTTTTGAATATATGCATTCAAAAATTAATTTCACGTGTACATTTTAAATCTTTTGAACGATAGCGACGTTCACCCTGAATATATTTACTCTAGCGACTTCAATATTGCATACACTCGATACGATCCACATTTTTTCTTCCAGATCTAACAAGAGAGAAATGATATAATGGATGTGACGTATGTTGATGTAACTACTGATTACAGTCTTTATGGAGAGGGAGTGGCGTTAACATCCTGTAATGTGACCACGCCATGTCTGAGTGGTCCGCTGGAGGTAATGTCTAAAGAAAAAACGACATAAATTTAACAATGAACTCTAGTTAATATATACCATGTTCCGTCACCTTAAAATAATAACAGGATGTGGAGACGGATCTGTTAGGTTCTTATTATAGTTATTATAGTTGAGGTGTTTGCTTTGTCAGGGACAAGAGACTTAAATCTTGTCTTGAGGTCTACTCCTTTGTTGGAGTGAAACATATTACACCACACGTGTAGATGTTATGTTAGTCATTCCGATTAACAATAATAGTTTTGTCATGTTTGACTACACAAGTCACAATCAAACAGAGCTAAGGGTAGCAGGTGTTCGAAATGGCTGGGAAATTGACAACACTTACCTTAGGGATATGAAACATTTTAATAAAAAAAATCTAAATCTAGTGTTTAGTAAGAACATTAATGTATAATAAACTGAAGATAGTAGTTAGACTCATCCGAAGGGAAACAAATCTTTGTCAATTACATGACTCCAAATTTCCCCAATCCTGTTTTGTCATGACGAGAAAGGGAAACTATTAAATTCCTACAATCAAAGCATATTTTGTACCTATATAAAATGTGATTGATTCAAACTGATAATTTTCAGTAGTTATAAATTTAAAGCACTATTTTAAACCAAGAATGTTAGAAAATAATTTGAGATCGAGTAGAGTTCATGTTTTGGCCACATCCATTTGTTATCACTGGCAGCCATTGGCCGATATCCCCAACAACACACCTCTAGACGCCAAAATGTTGTTCTTGTTGCACTCAAAAAATTATCCTCACTTTACATGAAATAGCCATCGTTGGGAAACAGAAAGCATTGCCAACTGTCTCCTATCTATCGTTCTCTATAAATAAGCGTTCAAACAATGCAACAGGCTCGATGTATTTTTGGAAACAAAAATGTCCAATTTTAGTGTTTTTATAATACTTTTTCTTCTTGTATACTTGTAGTATTACAGGTGGTATAAGTCTCTCTTTTATTTAATTTTTTTTTCTATTTCCCATTTTATTGAGTGCATAAAGACATTTGAGATAGGTATAAGGAAAGTTCTAAAGGAGTTTACATTTTTTGAGAACATGGATCAATTACAAGTATAGCTATTTTAGATGTCAAGGACAATTACGCTTCTTGTATATATAGAAAGTTTTAGGCATAGTTGTAACATATGTAAGTTAACAAGAACTGTACAAGACAGTCAACTAGTCCGCTTGGACACACAATAGGACTCGAGTGTTGTCATCTTGTTTACCAACAAACAGGCTAGCTACATTTTGTATAGGTGTTAGGTACGCTATACATGCGCAATCAGACCTGAGTGGGAAAACGTACAGAATTCAAGTTAAAGTTCTTTATTACTTTGAGCTAATTAACTCATCAGTTTAGAGTACAGACCTATTAGTATATAGAATTCACAAAAACATATATACATATACAATGAATGGAGAATGCATTTATATATTCGTTACATATTAGTTTTATAGTATTATAATTATGTAATTACATATTAAAAAATATGTGTACTCATGAACACATTTCATTGAGGTAATAATTCTGACCTTTCTGATTGGTAAGCTTTATATATTTACCAAAACTTGTCAATTCTTTGGGGATATTTGTAGAAAGTAATTCCACTAGTTTGTATATATTTGGATTTGTTACATAATATCGTTTCAAGAATGTATTTCTTAAATTTGCAAAACAAGGACACACTAATACAAAATGGAAAATCGTCTTCAATATCATTCATGTCACATAAATGACAAACTCTTTGATGTCGCTCAATGTTAAGATATCTACCGTTTTCAATGTTTAGAGTGTGTGACGATAGTCGAATTTTAGCTATTTCTCTCAAGTATTCAAATGATATGGGCTTTTTCAGATAATTCAGACTACGAGCGATTTAAAGACTTACATCTGTTTCCCCTACTGGGTCCTGCCCATCCTGCCCCAGTCATAATATATGTAAAAAAAAGTTCCGCTTCCTCCAAGGATGCATCTGCATAAATGTTGATAAAATCCATTTAGATTTTTATGACATGCAAGATTTAATGGAATAACCTCAAATTCCCCTCTTAGATCCCGCTCCTTCGGACCAGGTGAGCTAAACATTTAGCTTTGCCATGTATATATGTACTGTGCATTCCTCTGCCGACTTATTGGATGTTATAAGTTAATGTATAATAGTACTGATAATTTTAGTAGCATTTGTCATTGTGAAGTAGAAAAAATATATGTATGCTTTTTTATTGCTCATCTAAATTTTGATATTATGTGTACAATGTAGTTAAGTAAACGTAGCAACTATTGTGTATTATTTATCTATTTTCATTTATTTGTATCTCGCCTGGTCAGAAGCATCCTTTGGGGAAGCGTAACAAAGTTTGAATCCATGATGATTCTGATCCCCTGGGGCCAGAGGGGCGGGCCAAATAGGGAAAAAGAGGTAAATCCTTTAAAACTGTTCTACATCATGAAAGACTGAACAGACTTTAACCCAATTTAGTTAGAAGCATCCTTGTGTAAAGTGGAACTACTGTTGTGTAATTGATGACTCTGGCCCTCCTTTGGCGGTACAAATTTTACATAAGTGATGACTTTAGGAATGAAAGAATTGTCTGAAGCATGAAGAGGAACCAGTTTTGCATAAAAAGTCAGACTTGCCCCCACAGGCCTGAGGAGCGGGGTCCCAATAGGGAATATAAAGCAAATTCTTTGAAATCCTATTTCTGTAGAAATGTGTTTTGCCACGATCGCTGCAATATCCAGCATCCAGGAGAGCAAAATAGGCCTTCTGGGCCTCTTTGTTTTCTTGTGTGCATGTGATGTTGGAAGTGTATATATTTCACAATTAAGGAACTCTTTCTGCGAACAAGAGGCCAATGGCCTCATAGCAGGATGGTTCAGTTACTTACCTTCAATGGTTGTACAGATTTGTTTCTTTAATCATATTTAATACAAATTTTGTCAACAAAAATATTTGTTTTAATTGTTGAAAGATGGAGACAGTGACCGTTCAACATCTATTCTATTGCTAATCCCAAATTAAATGTCAATCTTTATTGTCCCCCTTTTTTAAAGAAAAGTAGTCCACAGTGAACAAATTTTGGAATATTCGCGTTCAACATCTACTCTGATAATCTTAGATGCCAATTTTCATTTTCCTACGGCAATTTAAAAAAACAACAACACTATGTTACAGTGACCTTATTTTGCATTCAGTATCTATTACATCTAAGACGTAATTTTTCATTGTCCAAGGACATTTTTTTTTTTTTTTTTTTTTTACAAAAGTAGGTCATCTTGACATAACTTTATCGAATGCAACTTCAACATTTATTTCTCTTCGTCGATTTCAACTTCATTGTATTGAATTTTTTTTAGAAAGGTTGATCACAGTGACCTAATTTTGCAAAATTCAAGTTCAGCATCCATTGTTTATCAGATATATATTCAAATGTTTGTTGTCCTGAAACAATTTTAGAAAAATAGGTGAAATCATTTTTTCAAAATCAAGTTTAGCATCTATTGCTTATCCAGATGTCAATTTTCATGTTTTAAAAGTAGGTCACTGTGACCAAATTTTGCAAAAATTCAACTTCAGCATCCACTCTTCATCCAAGATGTAAATGTCCATTGTCCTATGGGAATTTTTTAGGAACGTAGGTCACAGTGAGCAGTGATCTAATTTTACAAAACACAAGTTAGCATCTATTTCCCATCCCAGATGTCAATTTTCATTGTCATATGGTAATTTTTAGAATTGTAGGTGACAGAGACTTAATTTTGTAAAATCAAGTTCAGCATCTGCACTGTCGATAATGTGGTATGCAATGCGGTCTTTTAAATATGGCGGACCAGGAAAGGCGAAGGTAGGTCTTAATTTCAAGCTACCACATCAGTTTTTTGTAGACACATTGTGACCATATGACACGTACCGTACTGAACACAGGAAAAAACACAACTTCAAACTATATCACTGCTTTTTGTCGATTAGTTCCAAAGTTCTTGTCAATCCTTTGTGAAGTTGGACACATTGTTGAAATTGCAATTGAGGCGGAATCTACCGTGATAATATGCCGATATTGAATTACTTAAAGGGTCTTATGTCTCTACCTTGTCAGGACTACTGCCATATGAGATAAAATCACATGTCATATAGTATTTGTGTCAACAGGCCTATACTTTTTCGAAAATCACGGGATAAACAAATTGTTTATGTTAGGGATCGGTACGTTATTAAATCCATGTTTTGGAAAAAAGGCTATGGATTGGTTACAAAGGTCCCAAAACAATTATATATGTGATGCACTATAAAAATGATTTATTAAAATGATAGTTGGAAATGATGGTATCAACCCTTTCTTTTACAGATATCTGATCAGACGATTTTCGCGGCCTTTTGTTGCCATTATTGCAATTTCAAGGAGGAAACATTGCAGATATCGATTGACCATAGCTGCTCCACCCACCAAACAAAAAGGCTCAAGATTAAAGCTGAACATTAAGTCGAGAAAGAGAGGCTATCTAACGATGGTAAATGTATCTTTAATTTTAAATCTGAAATGATAAAAAGAAACATGTAGCCTATCAGTCTTTAATTGTTTTGGGACCAATCCATGACCAGATGACTTGAGTTTTGGCAACCATTTCATCGCATTTTTCCCAAAACATGGATTTTATGACGTTGGACAAATCCCTAACATAAACAATTTGTGTATCTCGTGATTTTCGAAAAGGTATAGGCCTGCTGACATAAACAGTATATGACATGCTATCATATCTCATTTGGGAGTAGTTCCGACAAAGTAGAGAGACATTAGACCATTGAAATAATTCGATATCGACAAAATAGCATGGCAGATTCCGCCTCGATTACGATTTCTGAACAATGTGTCCAAGTTCATGATGGATTGACAGTTTTTTGGAAATAAACGACAATAATCTAATTTGAAGTTTTTTTTTTTTTTTTTTTTTAGATCAGTACGGTTCATCTCATTGTCACAATGTGAGTACAAACAACTGATCTGGTAGATTGAAGTTAAGACCTACCTTCTTCGCTCATCCTGGTCCGCCATCTTGAAAAGTTTATTCCATACCACGTTATCGACAGTGTTCTCATCCCCGATGTCAATTCTCATTGTCCCTATAGAATTTTTAAGAAACGTAGGTCACAGTGACCTAATTTTGAAAAATTCAAATTCAACATCTATTGTTCATCTACGGTATTAATTTCCATTGTCTTATGAGAATTTTACAAAAGTAGGTCACATTGACCTAATTTCATCAATTCAAGTTCATGAAGAGGAAGGACATAGCAATCCCTGTTAATATCAAATTATCATGTGATGAATATTTATAAACAAGAATTCCTTAGACAAAAAAAGACAAAATGTCAAACATTTATCAAATCTAAATCATATGGCTATATGATGAGTTTGAAATAAGACATGAATTGTGAAATTGTTGGAATTTATCAGCATATCAAACACAATAAGTATTTTTGTAATTTTTATTTTCAATTTAGAACAACTCTTGTTACATTTTATCTACAATTGTGTAATAATGATAAAAACTAGAATTGTTTCATTTGTGTAAGTACTTTTTCTCCTACCTTTACCCACTTAACATGTATATGAAATAGAATCATTTCAATAGTTGAATCACAGGAGCATTGCAAACATACCAAAATTTTGATAAGTTAGGCATGTTTTATAGTTTTTCAAGTGCAAAATTGTTTTGACAGAAATCATTTGGTCCCAATTCTTTTCCTGAACAAGCAACACTGCACAAATACAGGTAGGTCAAAACTATGTGACCACAGGTATGTTTAATATGGAATATATACCATCAAAATTGTATACTGTATCTATTTCTATCTGGGCCTATGGATTATCTCATGGATTATGTCACGACAGAAAATTTTATGAAAGCTTGTAAAAAGTTAAAGAATACTGTAAACATGGTAATATAAGAAATGTACTGAATCCAGACAGGTAAAACTGTACGGTGTACTGTAATCATCACAGACATCAGACAGGTAAAACTGTACGGTGTACTTTAATCATCACAGACATCAGACAGGAAAAACTGTACGGTGTACTGTAATCATCACAGACATCAGACAGGTAAAACTGTACGGTGTACTGTAATCATCACAGACATCAGACAGGTAAAACTGTACGGTGTACTGTAATCATCGCAGACATCAGACAGGTAAAACTGTATGGTGTACTGTAATCATCACAGACATCAGACAGGTAAAACTGTATGGTGTACTGTAATCATCAGACAGGTAAAACTGTACGGTGTACTGTAATCATCAGACAGGAAAAACTGTACGGTGTACTGTAATCATCACAGACATCAGACAGGTAAAACTGTACGGTGTACTGTAATCATCAGACAGGTAAAACTGTACGGTGTACTGTAATCATCACAGACATCAGACAGGAAAAACTGTACGGTGTACTGTAATCATCAGACAGGTAAAACTGTATGGTGTACTGTAATCATCAGACAGGTAAAACTGTACGGTGTACTGTAATCATCACAGACATCAGACAGGTAAAACTGTACAGTGTACTGTAATCATCACAGACATCAGACAGGTAAAACTGTACGGTGTACTGTAATCATCACAGACATCAGACAGGTAAAACTGTACGGTGTACTGTAATCATCAGACAGGTAAAACTGTATGGTGTACTGTAATCATCACAGACATCAGACAGGTAAAACTGTACGGTGTACTGTAATCATCACAGACATCAGACAGGTAAAACTGTATGGTGTACTGTAATCATCAGACAGGTAAAACTGTATGGTGTACTGTAATCATCACAGACATCAGACAGGTAAAACTGTATGGTGTACTGTAATCATCAGACAGGTAAAACTGTACGGTGTACTGTAATCATCACAGACATCAGACAGGTAAAACTGTACGGTGTACTGTAATCATCAGACATCAGACAGGTAAAACTGTATGGTGTACTGTAATCATCAGACAGGTAAAACTGTACGGTGTACTGTAATCATCACAGACATCAGACAGGTAAAACTGTACGGTGTACTGTAATCATCACAGACATCAGACAGGTAAAACTGTATGGTGTATTGTAATCATCACAGACATCAGACAGGTAAAACTGTATGGTGTACTGTAATCATCACAGACGTCAGACAGGTAAAACTGTACGGTGTATTGTAATCATATTATTATTATAATTATAATAGATAATTCCCAATTCATTAGATCTTAGTTAGAGAATGGAATCCCCATGATAAAATTCAATCATTATAATAGATAATTCACAATTCATTTGATCTTAGTTATAGAATGGGAATCCTTAACAAATCATTATAATAGATAATTCACAATTCATTAGATCTTAGTTATAGAATGGGAATCACTCTTAACAAATCATTATAATAGATAATTCACAATTCATTTGATCTTAGTTATAGAATGGGAATCCTTAACAAATCATTATAATAGATAATTCACAATTCATTAGATCTTAGTTATAGAATGGGAATCCTTAACAAATCATTATAATAGATAATTCACAATTCATTAGATCTTAGTTATAGAATGGGAATCACTCTTAACAAATCATTATAATAGATAATTCACAATTCATTTGATCTTAGTTATAGAATGGGAATCCTTAACAAATCATTATAATAGATAATTCACAATTCATTTGATCTTAGTTATAGAATGGGAATCCTTAACAAATCATTATAATAGATAATTCACAATTCATTAGATCTTAGTTATAGAATGGGAATCCTTCTTAACAAATCATTATAATAGATAATTCACAATTCATTTGATCTTAGTTAGAGAATGGGAATCCCTCTTAACAAATCATTATAATAGATAATTCACAATTCATTAGATCTCACAGAACGGGAATTCTCCTCTTTACAATCTAATATACACAGAAGTTAGAGAATGGGGATCAATTTATAAATATGATACCTAAACTGCCAATTTGTTTACGGTACATTAGCAATAAACACATTCTTAGCTTGATTTTAACTCTATAGATTAAATGAACTACAATTTCTTTCATGTAATAAATAAAACTTGTAAAATGCATATCCCTGTTGCAGATGTGTATTGCCCTACTCTCTTCAGTAGTGATACACTCTCCCACAGATTTATCATACACAATCTCATTAACGTACAAAGAGAAAACATCTCACATAGACCTGGCAAAAAAGGATCTTATCATTAACACATAATAACCATGTACATGAACACAGATTTGTTTGAATTTCAGTAACTGTGCAAGCAAAAGTGATATTCAAAAAATTCCAAACAGGAACTGATAACATGAAAGGTATACACAATTTGTTTTAAACAAAATAAGATCATGTTGGCGTTTGTACAAAGACTCAAGCATCGAATATGATGCCAGTCTCCCACAATGAGGGCCATGTTTTGATATACAAAGTGTCTAAAGTGAACATGATGAGAGTACAGACAGAGGGTGTACACTTATATCACAAGGTTTAGTGGCGACCAAGGGCTTGTAAATATATTACCGTTAGTGACTATACTAACAAAACAATAGTATACGTTAAATGTCTACACTCATGCTTACAACTGTAATTCATTCAACATAGAAACAGCTCCATTAACAAGACCAGTCAGTGAGAATCTCATTATTAGGTAAATCAGGTAACAACACTGAAGCAAAGCACTAAAACAGCTACATCAGCTGTATATGGTGAACCTATCTAATAACACCAAAATATTCCAAATATGCATTTCAACATATTTCCAAATGAGTGACATCCTGTAATAATAAAGTATTGTAGCCCCATTTCCACTAAAAATTATCATCAATTAATACTTCAGTAATTATTTTCCTATAACTTGTCTAATTTGAACAATAGACCATGTGCATTGTTTCCTCATAGTGTGTTGGAATATTCAAAGAATCTGAGAATAAAGGTATTAATGAACCAAAACTTAATAAAACTCATCAGTATCAAATTTAAAACTTTATCTTTAGTCTAAAAAGTATTACTCGGTCTAATCATACATACTTAACTTTGACAACTTGATGCTTTTCATCTCCAATTAAAACCTTTCACTTTCCATTGGATCCAACTTTGAATCCTCAAATGAGATGTTCCTGACAAACCAGTTCATTCTGGTAGAATGTTACATTTCATTGGAACAATGGATGATTTATTCTGATGGCTAAATCACACATATCACATAATCCAGTGTCCCTGCACACTTTATGTATGATCCACGGTTCTGTAGTACAAACAACCTAAACGACCCTCTATGGGGTTGCTAACACAACCCTGATCTTGTCCTGGTAAGTACACAGGTTCGTCCTGTACAAAGTATAGGCACTTTAAATTTTCCAATGATTACTGTATAGAACTAATTATCACTTCTGTTTCAACTTATAGAAAATCCATTACTAAATATTTTGGCAAAAAATATAACTCATTTAAGGTAAGATTTATGATAATTTTACTCCCACTCTTTACTGTAACAAGACTGTTTTATAGGCACATTCCATTGTACTGTTGAAAGTCTTTCATCATTAATATAGCACAATACAATTCTCATAAATAAGTTAAGAATACTATACATGGATTTATATATATCATATATATTTCATTTACACCCTTTGATAAAGTTTTGACGGTGATGTTTATGAGCAGTTAAATAGGTAAAAACCAGATTGAATACACTAGTACTTATAAACAATAAAACAGCTATCTACATTAAGCTCAAAACAGAACTGACGGCCTAACATTTCAAAACAGAACCGACGGCCTAACATTTCAAAACAGAACCGACGGCCTAACATTTCAAAACAGAACCGACGGCCTAACATTTCAAAACAGAACCGACGGCCTAACATTTCAAAACAGAACCGACGGCCTAACATTTCAAAACAGAACCGACGGCCTAACATTTCAAAACAGAACCGACAGCCTAACATTTCAAAACAGAACCGACAGCCTAACATTTCAAAACAGAACCGACGGCCTAACATTTCAAAACAGAACCGACGGCCTAACATTTCCAATGGTTCATATTTAACACTAAATAGTTAACAAGAATGAGTATCACAGTTTAGGAAATACAAGTGTTTACAAATTAGAAGTATCATGACAAACAATGCAACAATTGACTATTTACAACATATGCACCATAAACAAAGGGTTGTGCTCCCCAACAAATAACGCTGCAGAACACTGACACTTAACACACCACAAGCATATTGCACCTTTATCATGTTTAATTCCACCCATAACCTACCTGTAGTCTTCACCTGATCAATAGGAATGTACAGTCATGAATGTGTCACCAAAGTGTCACTAGATCAGGCATCAGTCAAATACAATTTACCACCACACCAATGGTATACTGGTCAATACCACCACACCAATGGTATACTGGACAACACCACCACACCAATGTTAAACTGGTCAATACCACCCACCAATGGTATACTGGACAATACCACCAGTCAATGGTATACTGGACAATACCACCCACCAATGGTATACTGGTCAATACCACACACCAATGGTATACTGGTCAATACCAACACACAAATGGTATAGAGGTCAATACCACCCAACCAATGGTATACTGGTCAATACCACCACACCAATGGTATACTGGTCAATACCACCACACCAATGGTATAGAGGTCAATACCACCCACCAATGGTATAGAGGTCAATACCACCCACCAATGGTATACTGGTCAATACCACCCAACAACGGTTTACTGGTCAATACCACCACACCAATGGTATACTGGTCAATACCACCACACCAATGGTATAGAGGTCAATACCACCCACCAATGGTATACTGGTCAATACCACCCAACAACGGTTTACTGGTCAATACCACCACACCAATGGTATACTGGTCAATACCACCACACCAATGGTATAGAGGTCAATACCACCCACCAATGGTATACTGGTCAATACCACCACACCAACGGTATAGAGGTCAATACCACCCACCAATGGTATACTGGTCAATACCACCACACCAATGGTATACTGGTCAATACCACCACACCAATGGTATACTGGTCAATACCACCACACCAATGGTATACTGGTCAATACCACCCACCAATGGTATACTGGTCAATACCACCCAACCATTGGTATACTGGTCAATACCACCTACCAATGGTATACTGGCCAATACCACCCAACCAATGGTATACTGGTCAATACCACCCACTAACGGTATACTGGACAATACCACCACACCAATGGTATACTGGTCAATACCACCACACCAATGGTATACTGGTCAATACCACCCATCAATGGTATACTGGTCAATACCACCTACCAATGGTATACTGGTCAATACCACCTACCAATGGTAAACTGGACAATACCATCACACCAATGGTATACTGGTCAATACCACCCACAAATGGTATACTGGTCAATACCACTTACCAATGGTATACTGGTCAATACCACCTACCAATGGTATAGAATTAAGTTTCACACAATGGACCACCACACCAATGGTATACTGGACAATACCATCACACCAATGGTATACTGGACAATACCACCTACCAATGGTATACTGGTCAATACCACCTACCAATGGTAAACTGGACAATACCATCACACCAATGGTATACTGGTCAATACCACCTACCAATGGTATACTGGTCAATACCACCTACCAATGGTAAACTGGACAATACCATCACACCAATGGTATACTGGTCAATACCACTTACCAATGGTATACTGGTCAATACCACCAACCAATGGTATACTGGTCAATACCACCACACCAATGGTATACTGGTCAATACCACCCAACAACTGTATACTGGTCAATACCACCTACCAATGGTATACTGGTCAATACCACCCAACCAATGGTATACTGGTCAATACCATCACACCAAAGGTATACTGGTCAATACCACCCATCAATGGTATACTGGTCAATACCACCACACCAAAGGTATACTGGTCAATACCACCCAACAACTGTATACTGGTCAATACCACCTACCAATGGTATACTGGTCAATACCACCCAACCAATGGTATACTGGTCAATACCATCACACCAAAGGTATACTGGTCAATACCACCAACCAATGGTATACTGGTCAATACCACCACACCAATGGTATACTGGTCAATACCACCCAACAACTGTATACTGGTCAATACCACCTACCAATGGTATACTGGTCAATACCACCCATCAATGGTATACTGGTCAATACCACCTACACCAATGGTATACTGGTCAATACCACCCATCAATGGTATACTGGTCAATACCACCCACCAATGGTATACTGGTCAATACCACCCACCAAAGGTATACAAGTCTCACATAATGGACCAAGAATGTGGTTTCTGGGTAATATAATACACTGCTATCCAAGTTTCTATACATTTTGAGAAAATATTTTGAAACTCGAAATTTATATTAAGTAAATATCATTAAAAAGTTGTGTATTGTATTTTTGTGTCTCTTAACTTTTTATGGTAATGCTTTCACAATCCTGCCTATATGTATGTATCTGGCATTAAGCCAATCCATATTTATAGCCTTTCAAGGAAAATCTATTTGACTGTTCCACCATCTACGTTGAGTAAAGTCTATTAGCTGGCTCCCCAGAGATATTACAGGATTAATAAAGACCCTGTACATTGTAAAGCTGATCAGGAACAGTGACTGCTGTCACAGCAGAACCACATCCTCATCATTACATTGATCTGTGTAAGGGTGACCATATTTAACCTCAAAAATACTCATTTTGGTCAACAAAAAACCAGAAATGTTGAGTCAGAATTTTCCCCCTCCATACAATGCCTTCTAATTGGAATTATCTGGCAGCCTGTAGCTGTGGTGATGGGAGTATCATGGAGTTGAGTCATTCACAAATATGAATGGTATGGTATGTTTATCTGTTATAATGCAATCACACCTTCACAGTAATGAAACTCCAAATCACTGCCTGGACAATGTCACCAAGAAACATCCTAATAAAGCAGTACCTCTTCAAGATTTTGATATTTTTGTAGAATTATCTGTGTACCAGATCATGAATGATGACTCATTGGAAAGAGTCTGGCTTCCTATTCCTAAAGATTTTTTAAAAAATAAAATATCACAGGAATTGAAAACTGTTGAGTTTCCCCTTCACCATAATCACACAGCCAACAAGCAGCTTCTGGTAATGAAACTAATGGTCCTATGTCTATGGTCAGCCTGTCCATGGTTCGAGTATTTTGTTGTGAAATAGGAGATTAACAGTTGGTAGGGGTGTGGTTTCCTCTTTGTCTGTGGTTGGATCCTGGCTCATGTCACCTATATGTGTACTGTCCTGATAAACAGAATCAAAAGCATTGATCAGTGATCTGTATACATCTTATAGCAATCAATCTACCATAATCAAGGGCAAGAAACCTCTAAAAGTCTCAAACGGTTCAATTTTACAAAATAAAAGAGAGTCCTTGCAATCACTCAATGTTTCTTAACAAGCTCACTGATATCCATTTGAGTTTTGTCACTAGAAATGACAAATGTCATCCATCTACTTAATATATAAATTAAAGAACACCTAAGAACTTAAATATAATGTACCTTTGTCTTAGTTATAATATAACGCCACCCGCTGCAGAACAAACATATAGTTACCAGTCTATTCTTACTGATCACACATAATGTCTCCTGCCACACATTGATTGGCTATACTGATTATAATTGGATCACATTGGACAGTCTAAACATCACTTACTTGGTACTGGGAAATAAAGTTTAGTAGCCTAAGAGACACTTTCCTACTGGAATGTAGCAGTTCCTGGAGGCTGCAAAGTAAACATTTAATCCTTTAATACATTTTGAAGTTGTTTTGACCAGAAAAATGGGGTATTTGTTGATACTGTACAAACTGAAAAAATACCTCAAATTCAAGAGACTACTATGTTTATTATCTATAATTAATTTTTCTTTGTTTTCATGGTAAGTACTCAAATGTGATTGGTCGAAAAAAATTCTTTTTTTTAGGTTCATCGGGGTATGAAACAAATTTTGTTCGCAAACTTCTGTAAGAATCTGCTACATGGATTCATACAGTTTGCAAAGAAAATTTGTTTCATACCCCGATGAAACTAAAAAAAAATGACATCAATGCTTAATAATTTCTTTCAGATGTAATCATAACTGTAATACACTGCCACTTTTAATAAATGGCCCATGGGGCCTGTGTACTGTATTGCTTTTTCTATCTGAACTAGATAAGAGTGTGATTTTCATTGTCTAATGCATTAAAATAAAATGTATGGTCCAGAATAATATCAGATAAGAATACCTGCATCACCAATTAAATGTGACCACTGCCAATATATATAATGTCTGTACCACCCATGTGACCACTGTCAATGTATATGTAATGTCTACACCAC
Source organism: Pecten maximus (assembly GCF_902652985.1). Taxonomy (NCBI): domain Eukaryota; kingdom Metazoa; phylum Mollusca; class Bivalvia; order Pectinida; family Pectinidae; genus Pecten; species Pecten maximus. The sequence goes on along the minus strand of NC_047018.1, from coordinate 4,409,026 downwards.
CCATGTGACCACTGTCAATGTATATAATGTCTACACCACCCATGTGACCACTGTCAGTGTATATAATGTCTGTACCACCCATGTGACCACTGTCAGTGTATATAATGTCTGTACCACCCATGTGACCACTGTCAATGTATATAATGTCTGTACCACCCATGTGACCACTGTCAATGTATATAATGTCTACACCACCCATGTGACCACTGTCAATGTATATAATGTCTGTACCACCCATGTGACCACTGTCAGTGTATATAATGTCTACACCACCCATGTGACCACTGTCAGTATATATAATGTCTACACCAACCCATGTGACCACTGTCAGTGTATATAATGTCTGTACCACCCATGTGACCACTGTCAATATATATAATGTCTACACCACCCAAGTGACCACTGTCAATGTATATAATGTCTACACCACCCATGTGACCACTGTCAATGTATATGTCTGTACCACCCATGTGACCACTGTCAATGTATATAATGTCTACACCACCCATGTGACCACTGTCAATGTATATAATGTCTGTACCACCCATGTGACAACTGTCAATGTATATAATGTCTGTACCACCCATGTGACCACTGTCAATATATATAATGTCTACACCACCCATGTGACCACTGTCAATATATATAATGTCTACAACACCCATGTGACCACTGTCAATATATATAATGTCTACACCACCCATGTGACCACTGTCAATGTATATAATGTCTACACCAACCCATGTGACCACTGTCAATGTATATGTCTACACCACCCATGTGACCACTGTCAATATATATAATGTCTACACCACCCATGTGACCACTGTCAATATATATAATGTCTACACCAACCCATGTGACCACTGTCAATGTATATCATGTCTGTACCACCCATGTGACCACTGCCAATGTATATAATGTCTGTACCACCCATGTGACCACTGTCAATGTATATAATGTCTACACCAACCCATGTGACCACTGTCAATGTATATGTCTACACCACCCATGTGACCACTGTCAATGTATATAATGTCTACACCAACCCATGTGACCACTGTCAATGTATATCATGTCTGTACCACCCATGTGACCACTGCCAATGTATATAATGTCTGTACCACCCATGTGACCACTGTCAATATATATAATGTCTACACCACCCATGTGACCACTGTCAATGTATATAATGTCTACACCACCCATGTGACCACTGTCAATGTATATAATGTCTACACCACCCATGTGACCACTGTCAATATATATAATGTCTACACCACCCATGTGACCACTGTCAATATATATAATGTCTACACCACCCATGTGACCATAGTCAATATATATAATGTCTGTACCACCCATGTGACCACTGTCAATGTATATAATGTCTGTACCACCCATGTGACCACTGTCTATTTATATAATGTCTACACTACCCATGTGACCATAGTCAATATATATAATGTCTACACACCACCCATGTGACCACTGTCTATGTATATAATGTCTACACTACCCATGTGACCATAGTCAATATATATAATGTCTACACCACCCATGTGACCACTGTCAATATATATAATGTCTACATGACCCATGTGACCACTGTCAATATATATAATGTCTACACCACCCATGTGACCACTGTCAATGTATATAATGTCTGTACCACCCATGTGACCACTGTCAATGTATATAATGTCTGTACCACCCATGTGACCACTGTCAATGTATATAATGTCTGTACCACCCATGTGACCACTGTCAATGTATATAATGTCTGTACCACCCAAGTGACCACTGTCAATATATATAATGTCTACACCACCCAAGTGACCACTGTCAATGTATATAATGTCTACACCACCCATGTGACCACTGTCAATGTATATAATGTCTACACCACCCATGTGACCACTGCCAATGTACGTAATGTCTGTACCACCCATGTGACCACTGTCAATGTACGTAATGTCTGTACCACCCATGTGACCACTGTCAATATATATAATGTCTGTACCACCCATGTGACCACTGTCAATGTATATAATGTCTGTACCACCCATGTGACCACTGTCAATGTATATAATGTCTACACCACCCATGTGACCACTGTCAATATATATAATGTCTGTACCACCCATGTGACCACTGTCAATGTATATAATGTCTACACCAACCCATGTGACCACTGTCAATGTATATAATGTCTACACCACCCATGTGACCACTGTCAATATATATAATGTCTACACCACCCATGTGACCACTGTCAATGTATATAATGTCTACACCACCCATGTGACCACTGTCAATATATATAATGTCTGTACCACCCATGTGACCACTGTCAATGTATATATAATGTCTGTACCACCCATGTGACCAGTGTCAGTATATATAATGTCTGTACCACCCATGTGACCACTGTCAATGTATATAATGTCTGTACCACCCATGTGACCAGTGTCAATATATATAATGTCTACACCACCCATGTGACCACTGTCAATGTATATAATGTCTACACCACCCATGTGACCACTGTCAGTATATATAATGTCTGTACCACCCATGTGACCACTGTCAATGTATATAATGTCTGTACCACCCATGTGACCACTGTCAATATATATAATGTCTGTACCACCCATGTGACCACTGTCAATGTATATAATGTCTACACCACCCATGTGACCACTGTCAATGTATATAATGTCTGTACCACCCATGTGACCACTGTCAATATATATAATGTCTACACCACCCATGTGACCACTGTCAATGTATATAATGTCTGTACCACCCATGTGACCACTGTCAATGTATATAATGTCTACACCACCCATGTGACCACTGTCAATGTATATAATGTCTGTACCACCCATGTGACCACTGTCAATGTATATAATGTCTGTACCACCCATGTGACCACTGTCAATATATATAATGTCTACACCACCCATGTGACCACTGTCAATATATATAATGTCTGTACCACCCATGTGACCACTGTCAATGTATATAATGTCTACACCACCCATGTGACCACTGTCAATGTATATAATGTATACACCACCCATGTGACCACTGTCAATGTATATAATGTCTGTACCACCCATGTGACCACTGTCAATATATATAATGTCTACACCACCCATGTGACCACTGTCAATATATATAATGTCTACAACACCCATGTGACCACTGTCAATATATATAATGTCTGTACCACCCATGTGACCACTGTCAATATATATAATGTCTACAACACCCATGTGACCACTGTCAATATATATAATGTCTACACCACCCATGTGACCACTGTCAATGTATATAATGTCTGTACCACCCATGTGACCACTGTCAATGTATATAATGTCTGTACCACCCATGTGACCACTGTCAATGTATATAATGTCTGTACCACCCATGTGACCACTGTCAATATATATAATGTCTACAACACCCATGTGACCACTGTCAATATATATAATGTCTACACCACCCATGTGACCACTGTCAATATATATAATGTCTGTACCACCCATGTGACCACTGTCAATATATATAATGTCTGTACCACCCATGTGACCACTGTCAATGTATATAATGTCTGTACCACCCATGTGACCACTGCCAATGTATATAATGTATACACCACCCATGTGACCACTGTCAATATATATAATGTCTACACCACCCATGTGACCACTGTCAATGTATATAATGTCTACATGACCCATGTGACCACTGTCAATGTATATAATGTCTACACTACCCATGTGACCACTGTCAATGTATATAATGTATGTACCACCCATGTGACCACTGCCAATGTGTATAATGTCTGTACCACCCATGTGACCACTGTCAATGTATATAATGTCTGTACCACCCATGTGACCACTGTCAATATATATAATGTCTGTACCACCCATGTGACCACTGTCAATATATATAATGTCTACAACACCCATGTGACCACTGTCAATATATATAATGTCTACACCACCCATGTGACCACTGTCAATATATATAATGTCTGTACCACCCATGTGACCACTGTCAATGTATATAATGTCTGTACCACCCATGTGACCACTGTCAATGTATATAATGTATACACCACCCATGTGACCACTGTCAATATATATAATGTCTACACCACCCATGTGACCACTGTCAATGTATATAATGTCTACATGACCCATGTGACCACTGTCAATGTATATAATGTCTACACTACCCATGTGACCACTGTCAATGTATATAATGTATGTACCACCCATGTGACCACTGCCAATGTGTATAATGTCTGTACCACCCATGTGACCACTGTCAATGTATATAATGTCTGTACCACCCATGTGACCACTGTCAATGTATATAATGTCTGTACCACCCATGTGACCACTGTCAATGTATATAATGTCTACACACCACCCATGTGACCACTGTCAATGTATATAATGTCTACACCACCCATGTGACCACTGTCAATGTATATAATGTCTGTACCACCCATGTGACCACTGTCAATGTATATAATGTCTGTACCACCCATGTGACCACTGCCAATGTGTATAATGTCTGCAGGACGAGTCGCTAGTAATTCATGATCAACCACATATATTTTAAGTTTCCGACATAATTACTCCTGTGAGTGAAGGTAATTTGTTTGATAACCATTTGCTGCAGCACCTCATCTATCATAACTACATATTCCATTTGTTTTAACTAGTTTGAACAATTCTTTTGACCATTAAGACCTGAATGTAGTTCAAAGTTCATTTAAGTGAACAAAGTAAATAACCCCTTCCCCAAGTTAGCTTCATATCAAATATTTCTCTTGGCTTCTTCATTCTTCACAATTAGTTGTTTTAACATGTACACATATCAGGTATGACCCATGTGACCTTTGAATGTATATTAAATTTGTCTTTAGTTTGAAAAAGAAAAAAATACTGAGAGCACTAGTACTACATCTGAATATTATACAATCCAGATATAATCACTCAAATAATTTGTTACAAATTTGAGCAAACTCCACAAGTAAATGTCATAACCCTGGGCCTTTTGTTCTAGAGAACAACATAATTATGATGAAATTGGAAGCACTGATATCAGGGATAGAGATTACAAGCTTTGTGACATGGCAACAAACTTTTCATGGAAAATTTGAATCTCGAGTCATTGCATCACCATAAACATGACAATCGCTTATAACTTCAATTCAAGAGTAGTTGTATTTACCTTTTCTTTGAAAAGAGTCCTTCAGCAATGACTTTTGAACATACATCCTTATTAAGATTTGAACTGAACAATGGAATACCAAAATAACATTCCAAAATGACCCAATCCTCTTCCTTTGAGTCATCTAATGACTTTGACCTATAGCCATCATTGTCACGGTCAAGGTCAAGGTCTAAGGTCATATTTTCCTTCAGTTTTTTGACAGTTAGGTTTTCTCCTGCACCAGTAGCACCAAACATTTCGGAGTCTAACATATCGATCTCCGAGGCCAGCATGTCGGCCGAGGTTTTATCTGTTACACCGTTGAGCGGCCCATCGGACTCGATGTCTGATTGATGGGTGTTGAAGATAATGCCATTACTCGCTTCCTCAAAGTAGTCTTCCTCGTCGGGATCCTCCTGGAACACTGTGCGCGACAACAGGCCAGTGTTGAGGAGGGTGATGTAACCACATGTGTGTACTAGGTCTAGATGTTCACATAAACTTTTAATGCCAGAATGACTTTCGTAATTCTGCTTGGAGAATGATTGTCCTGCAATACAAAAAATAACCATCAAAAAGCAATTTTCTTCCTTGTTCTCACAGATACTGAAGTCAACACAAAATAATGTATCAATAAAAACCAACTTAAGGTCTGTAAGCCATGAAACTACAAAGAATAATCCAGATATAATATTCTCACAGTGTATTAAACTTCATACTTTGTTCCAGGTTTAAAATCTGATCACACTCAAAGACAAATCAGTGCAGAAGATAATAACATGTATTGCCAATATTTGTTTCTGTTTATTTTTTGTGCTAATGTTTGTACTGTACCTAGCTTTGTCTTGTCGACAGGGAAGGAGATATTGACTGTTTTTCCCTCTGACTGCCAACCATGGGCCTACAACACATGTATCATACACTGATAAACTATTATATACAAATGTCAAATAGTGCAGAAGAGAACATGTTCATGTATTTATTTCAGTGTCACACATTTTAATCACATAAATTTTATTTTTTAGACCTGTTTTTAAATTCAAAGATAATTGGTTGTCTATGTGATTTGTAAGGATTACTGTCTACCAGGTGAGGAAGTTTTTTTTGAAAGGAAAACACTTGATGAAGTATAATTTTTCCATCACAAATATTGGTCATAACATTCCCTGGCTAACATATATACAAAATTGCTGATAAATCAATCTAACCTGGAACAATCGGTTATCAGTGAATCAACTTTACCTCAATAAAATTACTTATAAATCAATCTAACCTGGAACAATCGGTTATCAGTGAATCAACTTTACCTCAATAAAATTACTTATAAATCACACATGATGAAATTAGTTATGAATCAACTTACCTGGACAAAAACAGCAGAATGACTTAGAGCATCATTGAGTGTTAATAATATGTTAGATGTAGCTATCACAGCAGGGTCGTGTCCCCAGGTGGTGACTAACAACTTGTCATACTCCTACAAATATACAGAACAAAGCATTGAAACCCATACATGTACAGAATGTGTGTAGAAAAATTAGTATACATACATAATATTGTATCTACAAAAGTTGCAATGTATATATGTGCTTATTATTATGTACTACATGTTGAACAAAATAATTGAAAATATTACAAATGCAAAACAAGACACTATACATAAAGAAGTCAATTTTGCTAATTACAGTTCCTCATCAGATGTGAAATTGTATGCCAAGAGATAAAGCCTGGACAACCTTTTTCTTTGATATAGGTCAAAGGTCAAAATGTAGGTCAGAGTAACCTATTTTTTGACACATGACACCACCTCACCTAGGTAAGCTAATGACTCAAGTATGAAGTTTCTGTGTCAAGTAGTGTAGAGGATAGAGCTACGAAAAACTTTTTCTTTGATGTAGGCTAAAGATTGTAGGTAAGAGTGACCTAATTTTGATACATGACACACTGCCTAACCTCCATGTACCGCCTACATGTACATATAGGTGAACTCATGCCCAAGTATGAAGTTCCAGTGTCAAGCAATGTAGGAGATAGAACCTTGACAAGATAATATGCAGAAGGATGGGAGGAAGGAGGGAAAGACAGAGAGACACAACAACACAAAAATATGGACTTCTCTTGTTTCTGATGACTAATCAACATCAAACATTAATTAGCTCAAATAATATCAAGACCTTGGGAGGCATTCAAAACAACCAATCATTATTTTTGAAATCTAAGTGTTCTCATCTTCAGATACATAATTATATGCCGTGTCCTTGTTTGTTTGAAAAACAGAGCTGTGAGGTTATAGAAAGGAAAGTTCCAAGATCCCAAGTGTTGCTATGGAGCAGAAGATCTATTTTGGTCCCTTCAATTTCCCCGAATTAGAAGACACAGAAGAAAACCTCTGACTGTTCAGGGGACCGACGTTAAGTCACCTTCTACAATCAACATGCAGTGGGCTTTAATCTAGGACTCCCCAATGTCCCCTGGACAGAAGGCCTTAATCTAGGGCTCTCCAATGTCCCCTGAACAGAGGGCCTTAATCTAGGGCTCTCCAATGTCCCCTGGACAGATGGCCTTATTCTAGGGCTCTCCAATGTCCCCTGGACAGATGGCCTTATTCTAGGGCTCTCCAATGTCACATGTACAGAAGGCCTTAATCTAGGGCTCTCCGATGTCCCCTGAACAGAAGGCCTTAATCTAGGGCTTTCCACTGTCCCCTGAACAGAAGGCCTTATTCTAGGGTTCTCCAATGTCCCTGAACAGAAGGCCTTATTCTAGGGCTCTCCAATGTCACATGTACAGAAGGCCTTATTCTAGGGCTCTCCGATGTCCCCTGGACAGAAGGCCTTAATCTAGGGCTCTCCAATGTCCCCTGAACAGAAGGCCTTATTCTAGGGCTCTCCACTGACACATGTACAGAAGGCCTTAATCTAGGGCTCTCCAATGTCACATGAACAGAAGGCCTTATTCTAGGGCTCTCCAATGTCCCCTGGACAGAAGGACTTATTCTAGGGCTCTCCATTGTCCCCTGAACAGAAGGCCTTAATCTAGGGCTCTCCAATGTCACATGAACAGAAGGCCTTATTCTAGGGCTCTCCAATGTCCCCTGGACAGAAGGCCTTATTCTAGGGCTCTCCATTGTCCCCTGAACAGAAGGCCTTAATCTAGGGCTCTCCAATGTCCCCCAACCAAAGGCCTTATTATGGGGCTTTCCAATGACTCCTGGACAGACGACCTTATTCTAGGGCACTCCAATGGCCCCTCGACAGAAGGTCTTATTCTAGGGCTCTCCAATGTCCTATGGACAGAAGGCATTAATCTAGGGCTCTCCAATGTCCCCCGAACAGAAGGCCTTATTCTAGGGCTCTCCAATGTCACATGAACAGAAGGCCTTATTCTAGGGCTCTCCAATGTCCCCTGAACAGAGCACCATGGCAAACGGTCATGAGAACATGAATGCATATTTTGTTTGATAAATAAAGTAAATAAAAACTTACATGGAATATCGTAGGTAGCCTGCGTAGTTTTGTTCCTTTGACCAGAAGAAGTGATGGGGGCCCACACTTTGTTACACTATACAGGAACAACTTGAACCATACAGAATTCACCTGTAGTCATAACAAAGCATTTCTCTTGATAACTGTATATAATCACAGTATAAATGCATGGAAACAAGCAACCAAGGTATGATGACACATACCAGATGATTTGAATACATGAAATAAAATAAATACATGAATAGGTATCTACTTTCCTAAAAGGCAAAAGCAAATTTTCTTATAAATTATAAATATTGCAAGATGACACCAATTCAGCTCAGTTGAAGAACTATGTTTCAAGTCTCGGTTTGTACATTTGAACACAAAATGTCTTGAAATATAAGTAACCAAAATATGTAAATGGTACATTGAGTATGTGGATTGTGATCTCTACTGATAGTTCATATTGCCATGATTAGCACATTCAAGGAGGTTCAGACCATTCTCCCCAAGGACATCTGGGATATTGATGTGCATTCAAACATTCAAAACATCAGTTGTGATTGGCTGAACTTGTATGCAAACAGTTATCACTAGGTTAAGCAGCAGAAACCATTAGTAAATACAAACAATTAGCATTGAATTCAATTAAATGCAATCAATGATTATGAAGTTCTGTTGATCTAATATGAAGCAGAAAGTCTTGTTTCACTATAAAACATATGCCATCAACATATAAATGTATTCTGAAATTTGTCTTTGACTGCAGAGGTCATTCCTTTAGAAGTTTTTGGAGCATTGATCTAGAAAACCAATCAATAAGATCATAAACAAAAAGATTGAAGAGTGTGTAGACTGACTACCTACCTCAGGGACAGCTGGTCCTATATGTTGGGGTGTGCAACTGCTCACAGGTTTGATTTCGTAGCTCAGTGGTGCCATGGAAACCAACAACCTGTGTAAGTCATTTGTATCATTTCAATGAATGTCTAAAACACATACATGTACTTTTGACATTATTAAATGTTATTGTTGAATTCTTAAAAAACTATGAAATGCCTGTAAGACAAAAACACCCCCGCTGCCACTTGACACCTCAAAACACAGTTTGGTGAGGATCATGATCATGTCAGCAGTTCGTATCAGCAGTTCGTGAGATTGGCTAGTTTGTTGAATCGGGATGGGACTGGACAGGACAGGATGGACATGGGTAACACTAAATCCCCCCCCCCCCCCCCCCCCCCCACCCCCAAATTTCATAGTGGGGGCATAGAAATAGTCATGATTTAAAACCAAATATCTCTGGAAATATGCATGATGTGCCTGTGTGTTAATAAACAGAATAATTCCTGTAACAGAAACATAACACAACCGTGAGACACTTACTCATAGTTCCTATTTAGAACTCTGGCTCTGGTAGCAGCATCCAGGCCCAGCAGGCTCTCACAACGAATCAGGTCGACAGCCAGACCATTTTTTGCGTCATTCTCAAATGTCAGGTCCTTATTGTACCTCAGGAACTTTAGTGTGTCCCTCAAAGTCAAGGCATGCACAAAGTACCTCCGCGCCTCCCCCTCTGCCTCAGAGCCAACCTATAGCACACAAGTATTACAAGGTAGTAGACATTTTCGCTGTAACAATTGTCGTTTAACTGTGAGCTGAAAAGAACTCTCTGCACTAGTTTATCTGTTAACTAACATGAGCTTTTCAGTGAAATTGATGGTTTTCTGGACATATTTATGAT